>NW_027196128.1:0-45000 GCF_038502225.1 Cherax quadricarinatus | reverse complement strand
AAAGCTGTGTATGGTTTCTGCCTCCACTACATCACTTGCTAGATTATTCCACTTCCTGACAACTCTAAGACTGAAGAAATACTTCTTAACATCCTTTTGATTCACCTGAGCCTTCAACTTCCAATTGTATCCCTTTGTTTCTGTGTCCCCTCTCTGGAACATCCTGTTTCTGTCCACCATATCTATTCCATGCTGATTTTGTATGTCGTTATCATGTCTCCCCTAACCCTCCTGTCCTCCAGTGTGGTCAGGCCTATTTCCCTTAGCCTTTCTTCGTATTACGTTCCCCTTAACTCTGAAACTAGCCTTGTTGCAAACGTTTGCACTTTCTCTAATTTCTTGACGTGCTTGACTAGCTGTGGGTTCCAGACTGGTGCTGCATACTCCAGTATAGGTCTGACGTACACGGTGTGCAGAGTCTTGAACGATTCCTCACTAAGGTATCGGAATGCTATTCTCAGGTTTGCCAGGCGCCCATATGCTGCAGCAGTTATCTGGTTGATGTGTGCTTCCGGAGACGTGCTCGGTGTTATACTCACCCCAAAATATTTCTCCTTGAGCGAAGTTTGCAGTCTTTGGCCACCTAGCCTATACTTTGTCTGTGGTCTTCTGTGCCCTTCCGCGATCTTCATGACTTTGCATTTGGCGGGGTTCAATTCGAGGAGACAGTTGCTGGACCAAGTGTCCAGCCTGTCCAGGTCTCTTTGTAGTCCTGCCTGATCCTCATCTGATTTTGTTGTCCTCATTACATTCCTATCATCTGCGAACAGGGACACTTCTGAGTCTATCCCTTCCAACATGTCATTCATATATACCAAAAAAAGCACCGGACCTAAGACTGACCCACGTAGGACCCCACTCATCACAGGCGCCCACTGTGATACCTCATCACGTACCATGACTCGTTGTTACCTCCCTGTTAGGTATTCTCTGATCCATTGCAGTGCCCTTCCTGTTTTACACGACTGATCCTCTAGCTTCTGCACTAATCGCTTGTGAGGAACTGTGTCGAAGGCCTTAATGCAGTCCAAGAAAATACAGTCAACCCACCACTCTCTCTTGTGTCTTACTTCTGTTACTCTGTCATAAAACTCCATAAGGTTTGTGACACAGGATTTGCCTTCCATGAGCTCGTGCTGGTTGTCTTTTATAATTTTGTTCTGTTCCAGGTGCTCCACCACTCTCCTCCTGATAATCTTCTCCACGACTGCATACTATACACGTCAGTGATACTGGTCTATAGTTTAGTGCGTCGTTTCTGTTTCCTATCTTAAAAATGGGAACTACATTTGCCGTCTTCCATACTTCAGGAAATTGTCCAGTTTCGAGGGATGTGTTGATCGTGGTTAGTGCCGCACACAGCATCTCTGTTCCCTCTCTAAGGAGCACGGGGAGATATTGTCCGGTCCCATCGCCTTTGAAGTATCAGGGTCACTTAGCAGCTTCTTCACCTCCTCCTCTGTTGTGTGTATTTCATCCAACACTTGTTGGTACATTCATTGTTGGTGTCCCCCTCTGTTCTCTCTTCCCAGAGTCCCACCTGTCTCCACTGTAAATACATCCTTAAATCTCATGTTGAGCTCTTCACATACCTCTTGGTCGTTTCTTGTGAGTTCCCCACCTTCTTTCCTCAGCCTGTTCACCTGATCTTTGACTGTTGTCTTCCTCCTAATGTAACTATACAGCATTTTCAGATCAGACTTGAGCTTCGATGCTAAGTTATTTTCGTAGTCGCTGGGCCACCCTTGTTATCTGCGCATACTCGTTTCTGGCTCTTCGACTAATCTCCTTATTTTCCTAGGTCCTTCGCCTTCTGTAGTTTTACCATTCTCTAGTGCACTTATTATTATTATAATCAAGGGGGAAGCGCTAAACCCGGAGGATTATACAGCGCCTAGGGGGGGGGATGTGGAAGGCATTCAGGCTTAATTCGGGGAACTGGAGCACAGATCCAATTCTCTAAATCAAGAGCCCCTCACCAACATCCCTACACTTTCGGGTAAACCAAGGGCTCGTCATCCAATTGTTTCTGTTGCCCTTGGGAACAAACCTTTCCTCTGCCTCCAAGCATTTTGTTGTTTCGTATTCCATCATTTCGTTTACTGACTTGCCTACCAATTATCTGTCCCACTGAACTTCCTGCAGGAAGTTCCTCATACCTGTGTAGCCCCCTTATTTATAGTCTGGGTTTTCCCATTCAACTCCTGTGACCCTCTGCACTTGTATCTCTACCATGTATTCAAAGCTCAGAACCACATGATCACTAGCTCCAAGGGGCCTCTCGTATGTGATTTATATAACAAGCGCAATTTAATTTAGCCTAATCTAACTAAATATATTTGAAATAAGTTTTGCATTATTTTATTAATAAACGAACACAATGAAATATATTTTTTTCGTTAGGTTCAGAATGATTTTTGCGAAATTACTGCATACTCAAATTTTCGCTTGCCGTATTCAGTAAGAAGAGAGGAATATATATATATATATATATATATATATATATATATATATATATATATATATATATATATATATATATATATATATATATATATATATATATATATATATATATATATATATATATATATATATATATATATATATATATATATATATATATATATATATATATATATATATATATATATATATATATATATATATATATATATATATATATATATATATATATAATTTTGTACCAAAAGAACCTTAGGAAACTTACCTAACCTTATTATAACAAGCACAATTTAATTTAGCCTAATCCAACTAAATATAATAAGTGAATAACAATTAGCAAAAGTTAGTCAGTGATGTGCATCTTTAGCAAACACACAGTGCCACTCCCTCCGCCCCCCATCCTGGGTCCCCTCCCCTCATCCCAGCCTGGGCTCACTGACTTCTTGACCAAGGGTGTTGCCGTTTAGTGCCGTTTAGTTCCCCACTAGCTCTGCTGCTCGCTACTCCCCCACCCCCATCCCCCACGCATCCATGCTGTCCTTCATCCGTTACCCCACAGCTGGCGCCCTCCCACCCCCACGATGTCAGCAATGTCACAAGAAGTCCCGGGTTCCCAGAGTCAAAGCCGTCGTTTACGAGGCATCTGCCGGGTGTGCTACAGAGAATATGCACTCAATTCCTCAACTGGCAACATCCGTGCACATAATGGATGTCTAGGCTCCAGTAGAGCTCCAAATGAGAGTAGCCAACAGCCCCTCCCAGCAGACCGCGCTGACAGTTACCGTGACTTCACCTCTACAGAGGACCTCAAATCTGCACTCAAATTAACATCCACCAGGACTCTGACACACATCCCCAAAGCAGCTCGCCCTGAAGCCGCTAGCAAATTCAGTGACCTTCTGAAGAAAATCAACGATGCTCCTTCAAACAACAGATCCTGGCACAAACTGCTGCTTTTTGGCAATGCCTGTTTGGCTGTCCCACCAAGAAGGGACAGGTCACTAGCAACACATGTTATTGGGGCAATAAATGCATTCCCGAGGGATGACAACCTTGTCCGTCTCCCCCCTAGGGCGACAAACACCCACCCGCCAGGCAAATGCCAACAACAGGACACCCGACGCCTCAAAAATCAGAGCCCAAATTAGCAAAAAAATAGAAGAGGGTAATACTATTGGAGCTCTGAGGCTTATAACCAGTGAGGATACCATCGCTCCTAAGGACGTCAGTACGGTGCAAGCTCTGAAGGACAAACATCCACCCAGGGTTCCCAGTACCAACACTGACCTCCCTGACACTGCAGCAGGCGAAGAACATCTAATCTTACAGGATGCTGATGTGTATAAAGCTTCTAAGCCATTTCCACAGAGCTCAGCAGGAGGTTTCACCGGTTTAAGGCCTCAACACTTACTCAACAAATACTCAATCCAGCACTTGGTGATGTTTCAGAGAGGCTGCTATCTTGTGATGCTGTCTGATATGTTGTGGCCGTGCTGTGATGCTGTCTGCTATGCTGTGGCTGTGCTGTGATGCTGAGATGATAGGGGCCGTGCTGCGATGCTGTAGCCGTACTGCGATGCTGTGGCCGTGCTGTGATGCTGCGATACTGCCTAGCTCAGGAGGAGATGATGGCGGTGATGCTGCAGTGGTGTGTGAGGGATTCTGGCTGGTGTGCCAGGACAGGAGAATCTATTATGAAGGAGCTGCCATCCTCGGAGATGTGGAAGGACGCGAGCCGCGGAGATGGACTCCAGTTACTGGGACCAGAGTGCTGTCATTGGTGGTATGGCAGTATATGCTGTCATGCAAGTCAACCTGTACGACTGGTATGTGGGGATGTCTTGCCAGCCATGAGAGACAATTCAGAGTGTAAGATGTCACCAGCCTACTTTGTCTTGCCGGAAGTGTTAATATTACCTGTGTGGAATAAGGTGACCTTCCAAACGGTCCAGTGATCATGGCTACCTTGGTTTATGAGGCCAGTGAATCCTAGTAGTGGCATAGGATAATAGTGGGTCTTAGCTGCCATGCCTTCCCTATCTCGATTTTCAGATGTTGAAGTGTTCATGCGAAGTGTGTTGAAAATGCGACCTTGGTGGTCGTGAAGTGGTCCAGTTGCAGTTGCTTGAAGGAATGCAACCCGTTGGAGGAGTTTTCCATGCCAACGAAGCCTAGAGACGTCTGGCCCAATGGTTAACGTGCGATAGTGACTAATACTTGCTAGTGCATTTCTAGTAGAAGTAGGGAAGGCACTGGAGCCAGATAATTTAGTTTTAAGGAGAAATGACGGGTAAGGAGGCTTCGCACCAGAGAGTTATTGTCATTCGTTTCTTCTGCTAGAATTTGTTAACTATACTGATCTGTATGATTTTATATTATTTGCTATTGTACTGTAATAAAATGAAGGGGTTAGGAATAAAATAGTCTAATAACTTAAGACAAATTGTCCTAGTTCTCAGATATTTTAAACTGGGGGAGAAAGGGGGAAGTGATGTAGGTCATTATGCCTCTGAGGTCTCTGAGGGAGACCTAATTTAGAAGTAAATGACCACACCTTGCCTTGGCAAATAGCTGTCAGACACGCCTCTTGGCTTAAGTCCCAGGTCCTTTGTTCATCACTGGCGTCAGGTCATAGCACGTGGTCTATGCTTTATGGGGAAGAGGGGTGCTTAGAGGACCATATAAGCAAGGGAACAGCTGAGCAAGGAGAGGTTGTTGGCGACAGTCCAGTGAGCGAGAGCTCTGGACAACCGCGTGTGTAGTGGACCTGGCTTTGTGAATCTCGGGTCAGCTGGTTGGTGAATTAAGGGATGAAAGTTTATCCTGTGATTTAAGAAGCAGTTTGCATCCTACACACTTGTTTGTATTGACTTCCTGTTCCAAAATTGCAAGATATTGTAATTTTGTTTGCCTCCCTGGCCTATGTGAAATAGTTTCTACCAATCGACAGATGATCCAGAATTTAAGTGCTGTTTTACCAGGAGCACGAGTCATTGACCCAGCCAATAACACTCTCCTTGACGCTCCTCTTGGGTCCAATGCCATCGATCTGATCCTAGAAAAAAAGTCTCAGGCCTCTGGACGATGGTAGGCAAGATGAAAGACATTGATACACATGATGCCTTCTACCTACTCTCCAGGTGCCTGTCATTCCCAAAACTTACCTACTTTCTGAGATGCTCCCCAGCCTTCAGCAGTATGAAACTCAAGGGAGTATATTGAATCTTTCCCTGGAAGATGGAAAGTGGCTGCAAGCCTCACTTCCGGTCAGGCTTTTGGGGGCTGGGAGTACGCAGATCCTCCCAGATTGCCCTACCATCTTTCCTATCCTCTTCCATAGCATCAAACGAGTTAATAAGACAAATTCTTCCTGATAACCGCAGTGACTCAGCAGGAATACAGGACCCTAACTATGCCAGTGTCATCACTGAATGGGAGACTCTTGCTGCTCCAGCACCAAATCCTTAGTGCAGCACTGGCTTACAAACAATCAAGCTGGGATGGCTCAGTCGCTGAAAAGGTGCTTGCCAACATGCTCAGAGCTGTAACATCAAAGAGACTGCCCATCTCCAGGCTGTGAGCGCACCTTACTCCGGGGACTTCTTCCAAACAGTTCCCGTATCTGCAATGAGAGCGCCTTGACTCTAAGACCCTCCTTATTGCAGTGGCTCTGCGCCTTGCTGCCCCAGTTCACACGGAATATATGTGTATTTGCAGCGAAGTGCAAGCCGGCCAAAATGGTCTACATGGTCTTAACTGTTCCAAAACGAAGGGCTGGCATGCAAGGCACAATGAGGTCGACGACATCATGAAGAGAACCCTTGTTACAACTGGATGCCCAGCCAAGAGCGAGCCCCAATCACTAGCAGCAAAGTGCCCCAATGGGATCACCATCTATCCTTGGAAGAATTGGAAGCTCTTAGAATGGGACTATACCTGTGTGTCCAAACTGGCTGACACCTATATCCATCACAGTGTCGGGCGACAGGGAGGAGCTGCTGACCACAGGAAGGAGTACAAGATCAGTAAGTACAAGGACATAAGCCAACAGTATCAATTTGTCCCAGCGGGATCAGAGACCTTGGGATCATGGGGAAAACATGCCAAACGTTTCCTTATAAAACTGGGTTCCAGGCTCATCGACACCACCAGGGACCCAAGAGCAGACACTTTCATGTTCCACTGCCTCAGCATGGCCATCCATAAGGAAACTGCATGCTGCATACTGGGCTCGCGTCCGGATTCGGAGGAGCTGGAGGAGATTCATAACCTTTGATATATTGTACTAATGTATTCATGTTTGTGTTCTCTATTAATGTATTCTGTCTATTAATACAATACATATATAACATATAAATTATAGAGGGTGGTAGAAGAAAACATTCAAACAGCTCCTGGGAGAACCTTGAGTTTTCCCTGAGGTACGTTCATTGTCGTCTCTGAGGATGAGGGTCCCCAGTAAAGTTCTAGGTGGTACCTCCCTCTCTCTCTCTCTCTCTCTCTCTCTCTCTCTATGTATATATATATATATATATATATATATATATATATATATATATATATATATATATATATATATATATATATATATATATATACATATATACAGTGGAACCTCTACTTACGAGTTTAATCCGTTGCGTGACCTTGCTCGTATCTCCATTTCCTTGTATGATGAGCCAATTTTCTTCATTTAAATTAATTGAAATGCAATTAATCTGTTCTGGCTTTCAGGAGGCACGACAAAATACTTCAGTATTTCGGTAATTTCAACTCTACAGCTTATTTATCTATCATAATTCGTCCAATGTGACATAATAAACAATATAAATAACATAGAAACCTGATATATACTCTAGAATGAATAAAATACTATGTCATTATGTGACAAGAGGTGGCGGCCATTCACTACCTCAAGCCGCCTTTTTGTGGGTGATCGGGGGAGACCTCCCGCCATCCCCCCGACACTCGCCACTCCCTACACCACCATCCCAGCTGTCGTGAATAATATGTGTTCAGTTCCACTTCTCTCTCTTGTTGAATTTTGAATTGTGTTTTGATCTTTTAATTACCATATCTGACTGACTTGACTGAATGACTTACTGACTTACAGATTTGACTGACTGTATTGAGAAATAGGATTACCAGTTAAGCTTAATTTTAAATTTAAATGTAGGGAACACTTAGCTGATAAAAGACAGCAAATCGTCTACACAGCCGCCCCTGCAGACGAGGTCTTGAATTGTTGTCATGATCATCTCTCAACAGGCTGTAATGAGTTATAATTTGTAAGATTATAAATTACCCCTAGGGGGTGTTATGTCAGCATATTTCATTCACTGATGGCTGACAAACTTACTTGTGTGGACTCAAAAGTCCGCACCTAACTGCCGACTATAGGTTGATTACAAACTCCTTGCGACTCAAGAGCTGCGCAGTCCCCTGTACTACAAGAAATTCATAACCTACCTTGCTCTTGTAGCGTGAGCTATGGTGTTCTTCACACCTTCGACAGATATCGGTGACTTGATAGAAGCTGAAGTGTCCTTGGATGTCCACGTCTTCCATAGTCTAGGAATACACACACTGGTACACTATGTTCCACAAGATTTGTCTTTATTGTTCACAATCTTATCACTAAAGATGCTGATCACACTTCTCTTAAGTGTTTATTGTGTTTTATGAGACAATTTGTTCACACTAACGCACAGATCGTTCTTTGTTGGTTATTCTGGCATCAGTGTCACTCTCAGTAGAGTCAAAAGTAATCTGAGGATGCCACAATGCCCCACGCCGTCACTGCCCCCGGCGCAAAGGAAAAGCTGACCTAGTACTTTTGCTTCCTTGCCACTTCCTCCATGAGGCAAAACAGAATGTTTGATTCTTGCTGTCTTAAGCATAGACAACAATATACACTATCTTTACTATGGTAATAAAGTGGGAGCAGGATTTACCTTAATTGTCCTGCTAAGGTAAGAGATGTACTGTCTCTTATTAAAATACACTCTGCAACACTGGACCGCACGGAGCGGCGGTCGCTTGACCACAGGTCATATACTGGTACTGCATCTGGGATCAATTACTCGCTGTAGCAGTAAACAAGATATTTGCCCCTTCTGAGAGGGCTGGGCCCCTCAGGGCTGAAAGGGGCTGAAGGGGATGAAGGGGGCTGAAGGGGGCTGAAACCCCCCTCCTGGAGAAAATATCTTCACACTGGGGGGCGGCGGAGGTTCGCTGCAGGTTAACTATTCATCACTTAACATTAATTTAATTTTCTCACTCGCCACCACTGTTGCTTGTCTTTTCTGAACAGCTTTAGTCTGTGTGGTTTCTGGAGAATCACTAATTTTGTTTTCAACACTGTGTAATTCTAACGGCACCAGTTTATTTATTGTCCGCTTATTCACTACACCTTTGCTTAAAACATCAACTGTCCTGATGATTCCATTTACATCAGGACATATGGTCACAATTTTTCCAAGTGGCCATTGGGACCTCGGACCATCATTGTCAATAATGTCACCAGGTCTTAAGGACTTATGATTTTCAGGAACACCAGCTCCATAGAAGTGTTCTCTCAATGAGGTGAGATAGTCTTCTCGCCAAATTTTCTCCCAACATTCAATCACTTTATTAAGGTGTTTGAATTTACGTCTGAGTTGCTCAGGTTCGAAATAAGTAGGATCCTCTATGATTTCTTTATCATTCATGGGAAGAACAGGTTCGAGCCTTCTGCCATGGAGTAAATGAGATGGACTTAACACTTCTAAATTGTCCAGATCATCGGTAACATAAGTTAGAGGTCTGTTGTTGACTCTATTTTCTATTTCAGTCACAACTGTACGGAATTCTTCTAAGTCAATTCTTTGACGATGAAGAGTCTTCGTTAAACAACGTTTTACAATGCCGATCATTCTTTCATAAAATCCGCCGTGCCATGGAGATTTAGGAGGAATGTATCTCCAACGACAACTGCGCTGATTCTGCATCTGTTGTACTTCTGGTTGATCAAAGATCTTGCTTATATAAGCAGTACCAGCAACAAAGTTCGTTGCATTATCTGAAATCATCAGTCTAGGACATCCCCTTCTGGCTGCAAACCTTCTGAATAATTTGATAAAGGTTTCAGCAGACATGTCAGTGGCTACTTCTAGATGTACTGCTCTAGTCGTAGCACAAGTGAACAAACAGATGTACACCTTGATGGGAACTTTGTCAACCCTTTTGGTTAAAATTATTGGTCCAGTGTAATCTACACCTGTCACCTCAAATGGAGTGATATGACAAACTCTTTCAGAGGGATATGGAGGTGGACCTGGATACTGACATACTCGCATATCGTAGTGACGACAAGTAATACAGTCCTTTATTTGTTTTTTCACACTTTGTCGACCTTGAGGTATCCAGTAGGATTGTCGTATATGACAAAGTGTGTCACCTACCCCACCATGTAACACGTTACTGTGGGCGTTTTGCACAAACAGTTTTGTTAGCCAATGATTCTTGGGGATCAATATTGGATGTATGGCTTCTTTAGGAAGTGAAGAATTATGAATTCTTCCTCGACATCTTATAATCTTTTCTGAGTTGAGATAAAGTCCTAAAGAATTAATCATAACAGGTTTCTTTGGGGATTTATCTTGTGTTTCTAGAAATTTATATTCTGTAGAGAAAACATCTTTCTGTATTAGTTTCACCCAGTATTTAATGGGTTCAAGACATTCATAATCAGGTTTTATTCCTTTAATGTATTTAAAGGCAAGAGCTGTAACTCTTAAGAGTAGTATTTAGATCCATCAATGACTATTTCTCTTGTGTCTGCAGTATTTACACAACTTATTTCTGCTGTGTTCAAGCAGACTGTTTCTTCTGGCATAATGTGAGCCTTTTGCTGAGGCCACTTATTTTCATTAGAGAGCCAGTTCGGTCCGTGGAGCCATAATTTATTATCCACAAATTTCTTGAGTGGGACACCACGTGACAACATGTCAGCTGGATTCTCTTGGGTAGAGACGTGGAGAAAGAGATAATCTTCCTGCATCTCCTTTATTTCTGCTACTCTGTTCTGTACATAGACCAACTTACTCTTATTATTTCTTAACCACTGGAGAACTGCTTCATTATCACTCCAGATCACGGTTTTTTCAATAGTGAGATGATCAAGTACTTTGTTGAGATAGACAGCTAGTTTTGTATCTACATAGAGTGCTGTCAGTTCCAATTGTGGTACTGTTCTGACCTTCAAGGGTGCTACCCTGGCCTTTGAAGTAATTAGTGTACTTCCTTCAGCATTACTCATGTAAGCTACAGCGCCATAACCTCTGGTTGAAGCATCACAGAACACATGCAATGTGTACTTGTTTCCCTCTTGACCTATTTGTCTGGGAAATTTAATTTGATGAAGTTGTTTAAACTTCTTGGATATTTCATCCCATGCTTGACTCATTTCTAGAGGCAAGTTCTCATCCCATCCAATTTTGAGCTTCCATGCATCTTGCATAAGCATTTTACCCTTTATGGTAATTGGTGAGACGAGTCCTAGAGGATCAAAACATTGTGATACCTCTGACAGTAAACTACATTTAGTGAGTGTACTGCATGATTTATTGTTTATCTTTTTGAGACTCAAAGTATCTTCCTGTGTGTTCCAATTAAGTCCCAGCATATTGTTGCAATCAGGAATTTCAGCTTCAGGGAAATCTTTCTTGATAAGTTCCCTTAATTGCATTGAATTTGTATTCCACATCCTTAGAGGCATATTTGCTTCTTTCATCTCCTTGTTAGCTTCTCTGTATAAGGATTTCAAATCCTCCTCTTTATTTGCAGTACCTTGAAGATTGTCCACATGGAAACTTTTCTTTAAGATTTCTTTGAAGGGACTTTCAGATTTCTTCAAATGTGTATTTAGAGTAGCTTCTAGTAAGAATGGAGAGGATGTTGCACCAAATAATACTGATTTGAAGCGATAAGTTTTCACAGGACTTTGAGGATCATGTGGATTTTCAGGCCACAAGAATCGAGTATAATCTCAATCTATTTCTTGTAGTCCTACTCTTAAGAAAGCTTTGGAAATATCAGCCGTGTAGGCATATGAGTTTGTGCGAAATTTCATAAGCACGTCTCCAAGCTTCTCAGTTAGTGAGGGTCCGGTCATCAGACAGTCATTAAGACTTGCTGTATCTTTATTTGCACGTGCGCTGCAATTATATACAACACGTAGTGGAGTGGTTTCAGAATCTTTTCTGACTCCATGGTGCGGAAGATAATGAGCTTCTGTCTTCAACTTAACTTCGACTATTTCCTCAATGAATTTATTGTCCAACTGTTCTTGTATGATATTATCATAAACAGTCAGTACCTCTGGATTCTTCCTGAGCTCATGTATTTGTGCTTTCATTTGTCCGAAAGCCATGCGATAATTGCTAAGCAGATGTGGTGGATTTAATTTCCATGGTAACCTAACCCAATACTGTCCATCTTTATATTTGGCAGTGTCCAAATATTGGTTATAAGTCTGAGACTCTTGTGGGCTTGGTTTATTTACATCAGTACCTATCACATCTAAATCCCACAACTTATCAACTGGTTCATTCATTTCTTCCAGTAATGATAATTTTTGCTGTGGTACATGATCAGCGGTTATTCTCGTAACTAGTACATTTTCCACTGAATCAATATCAGTTTCTTTCCCACTTTGAGAGGGAATGGGACCACATATCATGTGGCCTCCTGCTGTTTTCAGCAAGTGAACATCATGTTTACTTACTATATTTTGCAAAAAACAGTGATAATAATCACTTCCAATGATTAAATCAATTGGACTAATAGTGTCCGTCTGTATGTTAGGACAGGCTAACTTGACCTTAGCTGCTTTCAGTGCTGCAACTGTTTCTTTTAATCCCTGGATCTTCACAGACTTAGGCAAATCATCTACTACCACAGCTTCTACTGTCTTTTTCCTGTTTCCTAGACCAACAGTGATTCTGGCTAGGTCATATGTCTGTTTACCAGAATTGTGGAAAAAACCAGCTATATCTAACTGTACTTTGGCATAGGGGTGTTTATTCAGTTTCTGCAGCACTGTTCTTCTTATGAAGGACCTTTGTGAGCCTTGATCAAATAGTGTTAGCACATTGGTTTTGTGTAATTTATTATATAACTCAACTCGAGCTATCGGGAGAGCTGTTGCTTTAAATTTATCTCTCACTTTTAATGCTGTTGCTTGTTGACTTCCTGATTCTGTGGAAGTCTGCTGCTGTTCAGCAAAAGTATTTGGGCATAATGTTGTATGATGCATACCCTTGCATTTAAAACACTTCTTCAGTGAGCATTTTCCTCCCTTGTGTTCACCTAAACACTTGATGCACCTTTTCAGCTGATGAACACGTTGTTTACGTGTCTCCATTGATGTGTATTGACTACAATACTGTGCCCAATGTGTTCCATCACAAAGTACACATTTTGGAGAACGTTTATTTGTGACAGTCTGTTTACTGTCTGTTTTGTTCACAGCTTGATAAATGCCTATATGGGATTTCCCATTATGTGGTTTAGTGGGAGTAGGTATACTCCTTTTATACTGAGTTGAAGGTTTGTTATCCACTGGATTTGTGGATTCTTCATCTTGTTTCGTTGCTTGCATGCATGAAACTATTGTTTGTAAACCATTGCTAATTTCCTCACAAGTGAAATAGCGTTTATTGAACATAATATTTAATCGTTCAATAGTTTGTGGTGACAACTTATCTTGTACAATACCACTGATAAACCAATCACATTGTCTTAGGTCATATTTAGCAC
The DNA here is from genome assembly GCF_038502225.1 of Cherax quadricarinatus. Classification (NCBI taxonomy): domain Eukaryota; kingdom Metazoa; phylum Arthropoda; class Malacostraca; order Decapoda; family Parastacidae; genus Cherax; species Cherax quadricarinatus. The sequence goes on along the minus strand of NW_027196128.1, from coordinate 31,734 downwards.
CTAGATATCTGAGACTATTGTCTAATGTGATTCTAAATGTCTGTAAGTCTGAAAAACAATGTTTGGGTGCAGATGAATGGTTCAGAGAACCGACATGTTGATAAATTAGACACATGTGCAACTCTTGGGTATCTTTATTGAGGAAACGTTTCACTACACAGTGGCTTCATCAGTCCATACGTAGGAGAAACTTGAAGAACAGGAGGACAATGAGGTAATCAGTCCCTCAACCTTGAGTCGATGTGTTCAGTCCATCAATCTTGAATAGAATACGGCATATGAGCGGAGAAGCAGCTTATAAACCGTATGGCAGGAGAGGTGCAGCAGTCATAGGTGGTGTCACATTTGTTCAATGTGGAAGTAGGTCGTGCCCAAGAATTAGGCAAGCGAAGAATTCCTAAGTATTAAGATCCCAAGAAGTTGCAGTGTCTGACAGGTTGAAAACCTGTTTGGGTGGCTTCAAACTTGATATTAAGACTGCATGTCTAACTCTGGCCTTGTCAGCATCAAAGTAATTGTTTGCTAAGACACGTAAGGCTATTGATAATTGCCTTTAACCACCGGAAATTACTTAATCAGTTCATAGGGTTCTCCCTTCACAAGACATTTAAGATAATTGAACTTAGCAATCTCATCTATGTCAGTTCGTGAATTTACTATGGATTGAAAACCACTAATGAATTCTTCATAATTATGACCTTGGAAAATAGGTAATGACAACGTAGGTAAACTTGGTAATGGTACACTTGTTGTTGTTACAGGTGTAACAGGTGTTTGACCACTAGTTACAGTAGGTCTCTGTGACAGAGTTTTGCGGCAGATAGTCTGTACTCCTGTCCACCTTAATTGTTGATTACTAAAAGTATCCAAAACACTTTTAATTTCATCTTCAGTTGGATCTGATTCAAGAAAATTCTTTTCATAATGTGTATAGTCTGAATTAATTATTTCCAGACGTTGTGTAAATAATTCAAATTTGACCTCAAGATCATCAAAATCTATGTTTGTATCTTGAGTTAATCCTATACAGACTGAAATTAGATTTTCTAATTGTGTAATCTTAGTCTGTAAAGACTGAAACTGAGTTTTCAAACAAGCCATTTTAATGGTATACTGAAAATTCTAGCACCACACTTAGAGTGTTTAAAAACACTGTACTGCTATAAACAGCTGAGTTTTTGTTGTTTGTAGATGAATGGTTCAGAGAACCGACATGTTGATAAATATTAGACACATGTGCAACTCTTGGGTATCTTTATTGAGGAAACGTTTCGCCACACAGTGGCTTCATCAGCCCATACATAGGAGAAACTTGAAGAACAGGAGGAGAATGAGGTAATCAGTCCCTCAACCTTGAGTCGATGTGTTCAGTCCATCAATCTTGAGTAGAATACGGCAGATGAGCGGAGAAGCAGCTTATAAACCATATGGCAGGAGAGGTGCAGCAGTCATAGGTGGTGTCACATTTGTTCAATGTGGAAGTAGGTTGTGCCCAAGAATTAGGCAAGCGAAGAATTCCTAAGTATTAAGATCCCAAGAAGTTGCAGTGTCTGACAGGTCAAGGTTGAGGGACTGATTACCTCATTCTCCTCCTGTTCTTCAGTTTCTCCTATGTATGGACTGATGAAGCCACTGTGTGGCGAAACGTTTTCTCAATAAAGATACCCAAGAGTTGCACATGTGTCTAATTTATCAGTTTTTGTTGTGCTTAAGTCAGCAATAATCGAGTCAGACACTACTGACCCACTAAGCTTAACCTCAGAGTCAATGACCATGAAGGGTACAGAGTACATATGGCTGGTGTTTATGGCTTGAGTTTGCTGTCAGCCTGACCACGATGATTAATCGTAAATAACGATGTTATACACTTCATTCACTATACACTATAAATGTCACTGTATAACTGTAAATCACACGTGAATATTACTTACACATATATAAATGTCACTGTTAATATATATTTGAAAGCTTACACTTTTATATATAGTTCCTTTAATATAATAGGTATATCTATAAGAAACAAACTTTAACACAATCTTGTCTCTTAATTTCTGTCTATAAACATTATAAACACTATGTGTATATACACTCAGACAAACTGAACATAAGTTGGGTTGTTGTTGTCTTAGTGCTTCTTCGAGCTTGGAGCAGTGGATGCCGGGTGCCATCCCCCGTTTCCTTGTTGGGTGAGTCACCTAGCTCCCGTTTTCTTTGGGTGAATGCTGGGTGAGCGCCCGTTTGCTTTTGGCTGCCCATTCTCTGTGATTGAGTCTGGAGGGACTCATTTATACTGATTTATATTGTAAAACACTAGTTTTACAGCAATTTTCGAAGGACCTTGGTTCGTAGGTTATTTGTACACCGTAGCACAACATATTTGGACCACAGTGTGGGCTTTATCCGGTTCGAGCACGACCAAAATGTTGAGAAATGGGATTACCAGTTAAGCTTAATTTTAAATTTAAATATAGGGAACACTTAGCTGATAAAAGACAGCAAATCGTCTACACAGCCGCCCCTGCAGACGAGGTCTTGAATTGTTGTCATGATCATCTCTCAACGGGCTGTAATGAGTTATAATTTGTAAGATTATAAATTACCCCTAGGGGGTGTTATGTCAGCATATTTCATTCACTGATGGCTGACAAACTTACTTGTGTGGACTCAAAAGTCCGCACCTAACTGCCGACTATAGGTTGATTACAAACTCCTTGCGACTCAAGAACTGCGCAGTCCCCTGTACTACAAGAAATTCATAACCTACCTTGCTCTTGTAGCGTGAGCTATGGTGTTCTTCACACCTTCGACAGATATCGGTGACTTGATAGAAGCTGAAGTGTCCTTGGATGTCCACATCTTCCATAGTCTAGGAATACGCACAATGGTACACTATGTTCCACAAGATTTGCCTTTATTGTTCACAATCTTATCACTAAAGAAGCTGATCACACTTCTCTTAAGTGTTTATTGTGTTTTATGAGACACTTTGTTCACACTAACGCACAGATCGTTCTTTGTTGGTTATCCTGGCGTCAGTGTCACTCTTAGTAGAGTCAAAAGTAATCTGAGGACGCCACAACGCCCCACTCCGTCACTGCCCCCAGCACAAAGGAAAAGCTGACCTAGTACTTTTGCTTCCTTGCCACTTCCTCCATGAGGCAAAACAGAATGTTTGATTCTTGCTGTCTTAAGCATAGACAACAATATACACTATCTTTACTATGGTAATAAAGTGGGAGCAGGATTTACCTTAATTGTCCTGCTAAGGTAAGAGATGTACTGTCTCTTATTAAAATACACTCTGCAACACCGGACCGCACGGAGCGGCGGTCGCTTGACCACAGGTCGTATACTGGTACTGCATCTGGAATCAATTACTCGCTGTAGCAGTAAACAAGATATTTGCCCCTTCTGAGAGGGCTGGGCCCCTCAGGGCTGAAAGGGGCTGAAGGGGGCTGAAACCCCCCTCCTGGAGAAAATTTCTCCACAGACTAACTTACTGACTTGACTTACTGAATGACTTAACTGACTGACTGAATGACTTGACTGACTAAATGACTTAACTGACTGACTGAATGACTTGACTGAATGATTTACTGACTTTACTGATTAACTTAGTCACTTGCTTGACTTACTGACTTGACTGACTGCCTGACTATCTTGCTGACTTATTTGACTGACTTATTGACTGCCTGATTTGACTGACTGAATGAATGACTTGACTGATTTGATTTGCTGACTTACTGACTTGACTGACTGACTGACTGACTGACTTTACTGAATTACTGACTTAACTGACTGACTTAACCGACTGACTGACCCTGAAACGTGTCTAGAGCAGCTGATGCCTTACTGTCAGTTGTGTAATGTACTACAGGGTAAAACAGAACAGAAATCCATTACAGAATCTATGCACAGTCCTGTACAACTATCGACTTCAGTACAAGTACCTCAACCATCCACCTCAGCCCAGAGCATAACTCTACACTCTCTTCACAATCATCCACAAACACCAGAACCCACAATTTAAGGTAAGGAATACTATGATATAGTTTCATAAGGATAATAATAATAATAATAATAATAATAATAATAATAATAATAATAATAATAATAATAATAATAATAATAATAATAACACAATGTACAGAAATTATGTAGTAATACAGCATTTACCTTGGAGATGGAGAAGAGATGCTGGCACAGCAAGCGTCATTACACAGCTCCATCGCACTTACCTGCCACAATTTTTATTTTTATGTTACTTCACTATTCACTGATTTTTGTATTTTTCTCTACACTTTTCACACTTTCGTCTGCAGGGTGTTTCAATAAAAAACTGTCCAAGGAGGCTTGTTTTTTCCTCCCTTTCAGAATGTTTCAGAAATGACTTATGCAAGCGTCATTATATAGCTCAAATTATTATTATTATTATTATTATTATTATTATTATTATTATTATTATTATTATTATTATTATTATTATTATTATTATTATTATTATTAAATATGTGTTTTTATAATAATACTCTTGCTTACAATTTGGAATTTTTATTCACACAAAAAATAGAAGATTTACTGTTATGCAGACTACTGCATTATTGTAATAATTGTATAAATAATGTCAACCCATTCATGACTCCGTATGAGACTGGCCAGGTAGACACGTATTGGACGGTGACATCATTTGTTTGCTCTTGAACATCGCCAAAGAATCGAGCATTTCCGCTACTTTGAGCTCAATTTCAAGGTACTGTTTTTTGTGAAAGCAGTCATAATCATATCTTATTTTTGTAATATATCTTCCATACTATCAAATGAGACCAAAGAAAAGAGAATACAACCATAAAAACCATACTAAAATATACTGCTAATGGGCGGCTAATGGCTGAGAAGTGAACTCCGTTCTTTATGGTCCGATTTCTTTCAATTTCAATGCACTTTAAGAAGTCTCTTTCCATTAAACATTGCCCAAGTTTCAATAAGATAATCCAACAAACAACTGAGATCCAGTTCCCTAGATCAGGAGAAAGAGCCCCTCATCAGTGCAAGGAACCTCCCTTGAGGCCCACTTGCTTCTTGAAATTTCGCTTGCATCTGGAAGCAAAAAATCGACCAAGCGACTACTACTCTTTATAAAACTCGCACGTTTGGGAACTCGTAAATAGAGGTTCCTCTGTATTTTTATATTTTTAAAATTATAATGATTGTGTGTGTGTGTGTGTGTGTGTGTGTGTGTGTGTGTGTGTGTGTGTGTGTGTGTGTGTGTGTGTGTGTGTGTGTGTGTGTCTGTGTGTGTGTCTGTGTGTGTGTGTGTCTGTGTGAAGCTTGTGAACTGTAAGTGAAAGGATACTTTTACCCCAGCAGATTTAATCGACACTAGGTCAGTGATGAACTGGAGGTTACTAGGGTAACGTCAGATCGACCTTATGGATTAGCCGGGTAACAGTTGTGATTTGAATCCCATAGAAAATATAACGGCAGATACTGTGAATGCTTGAAGGCCCAGAAGAGGATGGCGCAACTACTCATGCTTCACATGTGGTAAGCATCGAAGACACCATTGGTCATCTATAACCATGTTGCATCCCTCCCAGAACGGCTTCAGAGCATGATAGACTTTAGTGATTACTGGACCCGGTTCTAAAGTGTTGGCTAAGTGCCTCATATATTACTTAGCAAACACTTTCTGCCACTGTCTTCAAAACGCTGTTGTGTATATAAAAATAAAGTGCTAGTGTGTGCAGCGGAGGTCTTTGGTCACAGAAGGGTGGGTGCCGGTAGTAAATTGAGTATGTAGAAAGAAGTAAAAAGGGTGGAAAGAAGGAAAGGGATTGTATGTTTGCCTTTTTCAATGTAATAAAATATTAAAACGTAGGCAGAGTATGTGAAAACAAAAAAGAGGGGTTAAAAGAGGGGTCAGAGTTAGAAATGTGAGCAAATGAGAGATAATTTGTATGCTGAGGTCAGTGGTCAGTACGTAAGAGCATAAGAAAGAAGGAACACTGCAACAGGCTTACTGTCCCATGCGAGGCAGGTCCAATTCCCCTACCGGCTTAAGCTCACTGACCTAGTGAGTTTAAGCTTAAGCTCACTGACCGTCTGACATCACTGACCTAGTGAGGTCAGACACGTCACTTTGGTTCAACTCACACCCACCCACACCCACTCATGTATTTACCCAATCTATTTTTAAAACTACACAGCGTCTCAGCTTCTATGACGGTACAACTCTTACCAAACCAGTGTTCTCCTATGTCCTTCCTGAATCTGAATTTTTCCAATTTAAAACCATTGCGGCGAGTCCTGTCTATGTTAGATATTTTTAGCACGCTATTTACATCCCCTTTATTAATTCCTGTTTTCCATTTATACACCTTAATCATATCCCCCCTAATTCTACGCCTTTCCAGCGAGTGCAGATTCAGGGCCCTCAGTCTATCCTCATAGGGAAGATTTCTGATACGTGGGATCATCTTTGTCATCCTCCTATGTACGTTTTCCAGTGCATTTATATTCATTCTGTAATACGGTGACCAGAACTGTGCAGCATAATCTAAATGAGGCCTAACCAAAGATATAGAGAGTTGAAGAACAACCTGAGGACTCCTATCATTTATACTTCTTTCTATGAAGTTAAGGATTCTGTTAGCTTTATTGCGAACACTAATGCACTGTTGTCTTGGTTTCAGAGTACTGCTAACCTGAACTCCTAAATCCTTTTCGCAATCAGTAGTATTAAGATCTACATTATTTAGTTTATATGTCGCATGGTTATTTTCCTGTCCAACATTTAGAACTATGCATGTGCCTAAATTAAACTGCATCTGCCACTTCTCCGACCACTGCATCAGTCTATTCAGATCATCCTGGAGTGCTCTAATGTCCTCATTAGAATGAACTGGACGGCCTATTTTGGTGTCATCAGCAAATTTGCTTATGTCACTATTTATTCCCTCGTCTATGTCGTTTATTTAGATTGTGAACATCAAGGGGCCTAACACTGACCCCTGTGGAACACCGCTTGTGACGTGCCCCCATTCTGATTTCTCCACATTAATGCAAACTCTCTGCTGCCTATTTGATAACCATGCCTCTACCCAGAAGAAAAATTATCTTCCTATTCCGTGTGCCTTAACTTTCCTCAATAGTCTCTGATGTGGAACTCTATCGAAAGCCTTACTGAAGTCCATATACACAATATCATATTCATTACCATGATCTACCTCCTCAAATACGTTAATGAAGAAAGCTAGTAAATTCGTAAGACAGGAACGGCCCTTTGTAAAACCGTGCTGAGATTCATTAATCAATTTATGCCTTTCAAGGTGGCTACGAATTGCTTTGGCAATTATTGATTCCATAAATTTACCAACTATAGTAGTAAGGCTTATTGGTCTATAGTTCGAAGCTAAGGATCTGTCACCTGCCTTGTAAATAGGTATTACATTTGCCATTTTCCACTTGTCAGGCACTATACCAATTTGTGGCGATATATTACAAAGATTAGCCAAAGGTATGCTAAGTTCCTCTTTACATTCCTTGAAAACCCTTGCAAACACTTTATCTGGGCCTGGGGATTTGTTAGGTTTTAATTTCTCTATTTGTCTGTGGACCATGTCACTAGTTACCCTAATCGTGCATAGTTTATCATCCTGTTCTACATAATTTATTATTTCTGGCATTTCGCCAGAGTAAAATCTGAGGGGAAGTAGGTATTGAAAAGTTCACATATTTCCTTATCCCTGTCAGTGATGGCCAGTATGCTGAGGTCAGTGGTTAGCTGTCTGGGCGATTAGTGTGGAGCATTATAGAGCACCATGGCTTGCTGTAGTGTTTTGGAATCTCAGATTAAAGTGTTGAAGGAGGAGGTTCTACTTCTCCTAGATGAAAATTGGAGGTTGAAAATTCGCCTAGATGGATTTGGAAGTGAGTGTGTGAAGGGTGGAGTCAGTGTGGAGGAAAAGGTTACCAACTGTGGGTTGAAGTGTGGCAACCGCTTCAAGAAGAATGTGGTCTCTACTAAAGGTGAAAGTTTCAAGATAAGGAAGCTTAATAGAGAAGATCTGAAGGTAGGAAATCGATTCTCTGTTCTCCAGGATGAGTGTACGTCAGTGGCTAGCGAGGTTAAAGGTACCACTAATTCCTTTGCTAATCAGGTAAGAGCAATCAGGTTGTGGTTGACTCACGAGTAAGATATATGAACCATGCTTTCTGTAACAGAGATGGGAACGTTAGACAGAGTGCGTGCTTCCCAGGAGCTGGTGTTGATGACATAGTCAACAGGTTGGATAATTTTATGTCAGGTAATGGAAACAAGCATATCATCTGTCCTAGTGCTGGTGGAAATATCAGGAAGGCAGAAGACAAGAGCTGCTGGATAAGTACAAGTCAGCCATTAATGTATGTAGCATCTTGCCTAGAAGGGGAGTGTGCAATGAATGGATGTCAAGGGCAATTGGTGCAAATTGCTAGTTAGACAGGTGCTGCAAGGAATTTGCAATCCCATTCATTGATAACTGGGGCAAATTTTATGACACACGTGATATGTCTGCAAAGGATGGCGTACATCTCTCAGTAGATGGAGCAGTTGCAATAGCCAACTCGATTGAGGTTGCAATTGCTGACTTGTCTAGGACTTTAAACTGATAGACTATAGAGGTATGGGTGTGTGTGGGAAACAATCAAGCTGCAGTACTAAGGTTGAAAACAGTAGATATTAACAGGATACCTCTGAGATATGTTTAATAAACAATATTCAAAGTAAAGTTGCTAGTAAAAGCAAAGCAATTGATCAACAAACAAACAAAGAGAGACAGTAGAGGGGAGAGAGTGACTACCTCTTTATAGGTTTACTATACTAATAGTAGTAGTCTAAGAAATAAGATAGATGAGCTAAGATTACTTGCATGTGCAGGTAATATAGATATTATTGATATAACGGAGACCTGGTTCAACCTGAAAGATACAGAAACAGTACAGACATTTAAAACCTAATTATTATCTAAAACCTTCAACTAATATTAAAAATTGCGTTTAATTTAAATAATTATTGTTTTCCACAGTGCTATTGTATATTGCACATCCTTTCATAGGATAACTTGTGGGAATTTTATAAAGATTAATGTGTTTGTGTCAGTTATGTAAATCCGATACCCAATTTTCGTCGGATACAGTTTTTGGCCGATTACGTATATTTTTCCTTCATTTTTTTATTTTTTCAAAATTATGACTATTATACATAGGAATACTTAAAGCACAATGGGTATTAAATAACACAGGAAGGTTAAATATTGAATAAATTAATTTCACTGAGATGATAATGTTATTACTCATTACTTGGCTTGTTGTGTTACTAGATGTCAAAGGCACTTGTCAAAAGTGCGCACGAGCGCGAAAGTGTTAATTCACCGATATGTGGTTGCAGGGGTCGATTCACAGGTCCTTGTCCCACGTCTTCGCTGGTCGCCACTAGAACCACTCTCTCCCAGCTCCAAGAACTTTATTTTACCTCTTAAAGCTATTTATAGCTCCTGCCTCCATTACATCACTCTCCAGACTGTTCCACTGCCTGACATCTCTAAGGCTGAAGAAATACTTTCTAAGATCCCTATGGCTCATCTGAACTTTCAACTTACAGATGTGTCCCTTTGGCCCTGTGTTCCATCTCTGAAACGTCCTGTTCCCTGCCCATCTTTTTATTTGCGCTCAGTATTTTATACCTAGTTATTATGTTCCTCCTGTCCTCCATGTTGAGTGTACTCGCCTATTTGTACCCACCTTTTTTGGTTGCAGGGCTAGATTCATAGCTCCTGGCCCAGCCTCTTCCATAGTTGTAGACCTGCTCTCTCCCTGCTTCAATTGCCTTATCGTACCTCATCTTAAAGCTAAAAATGGATCCTCCCTCTACTACATTACTCTCCAGATTGTTGCACTTTCTGATAATTCTATGACTGAAGAAAACTTCCTAACATCCCTGTGACCCCTTGTTGATGTGCCCCATCTCCAAAACATTTTGTCCCTATTCACCTTGTCAATTCCTCTAAGTATTTTGTACGTTGTCATCATGTCCATCCTATCACTCCTGTCTTCCAGTGTCGTCAGGCTGATTTCCCTTAATCTCTCCTCGTAGGATATACTCGTTACATCCGGGAATAGTCTTGTTGCAAACCTTTGGACTTTCTCTAATTTCTTGATGTGCTTGACCAGGTGCGGGTTCCATACTAGTGCTGCATACTCTAATGTAGGCCTGACCTACACGGTGTACAGTGTCTTGAATGACTTCTTACTCAGGTGTCGAAATGCTATTCTTAGGTTTGCCAGGCGCCCCATATGCTGCAGCAATTATTTGGTTGATGTTTACCTCAGGAGATGTGCTCGGTATGATACTCATCCGACGATCATTTTCCTTGAGTGAAGTTTGCAGCCGTTGGTCCCGTAGCCTGTACTCCGTCTGTGGTCTTCTATGTCCATTCCCAATTTTCATGACTTTGCAGTTGGTGGGGTTAAACTTCAGGATTGTTGGACCACGCTTGCAGCCTGTCCAGCCTTTGAAGTACTGCCTAATCCTCATCCACTTGAATTCTCTGCATTAGCCTCACATCGTCTGTAAACAGAGACACCTCTAAATCTATCCCTTCCGTCATGTTATTCACTTAAACTACAAACAGCACTAACCCTGACCACGGTGGAACGCCGAACGTCATATGCACCCACCCTGACACCTCATCACATACCATCACTACATGTTTCCGTCCTGTCAGGTATTCTCTGATCATTTGCTGTGCATTATCTCTTATTCCTGCCAACTCCTCTAGCTTTGCACTAGTCTCTTTTGCAGAACTGTGTCAAAAGCCTTACAGTTCAAAGAAAAGCACTCTACCCACCCTTCTCTCTCCTGCCTTCTGTTACCATTTCCATTTCCTGAAACCGTACTGGCTATCGTGAATAAACCCATTCCTTTCTAGCTGCTCCACCACCCTTCTGATAAACTTCTCCAAGACTTTGCATACTCTGCATGTCAGTGACACTGGTCTGTAGTTTAATACTTCCTGTCTGTCTTCTTTCTTAAAAACTGAGACTACATTTGCTGTCTTTCTAACCTCTGGTAGCTGCCCTGTTTCTATAGATGTGCTGAAGATTGTTGTTAGTGGCAAACACACCGCCCCAGCTCCCTCAGTACCCATGGAGAGATGTCCAGTCCCATTGTCTTTGAGGATTCTGAATCGCTTAGCAGCCTCTTCACCTTTTGGGTTGTGTGTACTTTATCCAGCACTTGTTGGTGTACCCTACCATCCCGGTATGCTGGAGTCCTGTCTGTCTCCACTAAAAATACTTCTTTAAATCTCGTGTTGAGCTTTACACAGACTTCTTCGTCGTTTCTTGTTATCTCCTCTCCTTCCTTCCTCAGCCTGATTACCTGATTTAGCCTGATTAGCCTAATTTGGCTTTCGATGCTTTGTCGTTTTCGTATTGCCGCTGAGCCTCCCACCTTATCCGTGCATATTTGTTTCTGGCTCTTTTTTTTTTTTTTTTTTTTGTGTAGTTTTTTTTTTTTTTTTTTTTTTTTTTTTTTTTTTTTTTTTTTTTTTTACACAGGGTTTGACAAGGTTAAGGATCCCTAGCTTTATTGACAGCTATATTACAGGTTAAGGATTCCTAATTTTATTGGCAAGCTAAGAGCTGTTACCTACATCAGCTCATTTGAAAGCATTTTTATTGTTATGAGACATACAAGTATGGGACAGGATGAAGTTGGAGCCATCTGTGGGCCAGCATTTTCATTTGATCAACTGACTTTATCTCGTTGATATCATTATGCTGTACGAATGTGTTCCATACTCGAGTCATCCTGGGTATGTATGATCTCAGATGGAGTGATGTTCTGGAGAAGGGTACAACCAGAGTGAAGTTGCTGCTTTCTGCCCGTCTTGTGGCATAAAAGCTTGTTTCACGCTGTCCTCGAAGTGGATCCAAGTGTGGTATTTTGACAATATTGGCCTTGTACATAACAGTAAGGCCACCCACATCCCTCCTATGTTGAAGGCTCTGCTGAAATGACAGATCTATCCAGGATGGGTCCAGGCGAGAGATGAGACGTCTTGCTCTGTTCTCTACTCTGTCAAGCAGTCGCAGATGAGAGGGGGGGCAGGCAAACCAAGAAAGTGGAGCATACTCAAGGTGTGAGCGTACTTGTGCCTCGTACAGGATCTTGCAACCCCTACTGTCAAGCAGATGCGAGATACGGCGAAGTGCTGTAAGCTTCCTGGCTGCCTTGTTTGCAAGATTTACAACATGGTTCTTCGTGGTTAGTTTGGAGTCAAATTTCACCCCAAGGATATCAACTTCTTCTCCAGGTGCCAACATCGTCCCATTCATCCTTACTACTGCACCAGCATTACCATCATGGTGCCTAGAGACGATCATCATTTGCGTTTTCTCAGGTGCAAATGTTACTTGCCATCTATTTCCCCAAGCTGATATAGCTCTCAGCTGGTGATTGATGTAGCTTAGAGCAGCTGGCATTTCTTCTCTTGGATAAGTGAAAGTCAGTGTACAGTCGTCTGCATATACATGTGATTCTGGGATGAGATGAAGAAGGTCGTTGAAATAGACATTCCATAACAGTGGACCCAGCACGCTTCCTTGTGGAACGCTTGCCCCAATAGGATGCCTTGCTGATTCCGTTCCATTGAGGACTACACTTAGAGATCTACCATGAAGGTAATCACTGAGGAGACATAGCGTAGAGCCTGCAATTCCCAGTGCTTGAAGTTTTGCTAAGAGGCCCTGGTGCCACACCCGGTCGAAAGCGCCAGCAATGTCCAGTGCTACCACACAGCCGACTTTGGATTCATCCAGTGACTGGTGCCACTTAGTGGAGAGGTTTAGCAACAGATCAGCAGCAGAGTAACCTTTCCTGAAGCCATATTGACGATCACAAAGTAGTGAGTGGTAGTCAAAAAAATCTGTCATTTGCCTTGAGATAATTGTCTCAAGGATCTTACCAGTGATTGACAGGAGTGACACTGGTCTGTAGTTGCTGATTTCTGCTCTGCTCTTCTTTTTGTGAACAGGGACTACATTTGCCTCTTTCCATGGAGAGGGCCATTTACACTGTACTAGGCAGTGCTGAAAGATGCGAGTTAGAGGTGCTGCTAGCTGGTCTGCACATCTTCTCAACAATCTTGGGCTCAACTTGTCTGGGCCCACAGCCTTTTCTTGGTCAAGTGATTTAAGAAGGAAATGCACCTCCTCCTGCCTTATTGTCACCACTGACAGTTTTGACACAGTTCTTGCAGCTAGCCAAGGAGGGTCCCTTGCTGGATCAGGAACTTGCATTTTGGTAGCAAAGTGTTCAGCAAAGAGGTCCGCCTTCTCTTGACTACTTGACTACTTGACTACTTGACTCTTCGGCTAATCTCTTTACTTTCCAGTGTCCCCTTTTCTAAAGTTTTCCATTCTCTATTGCAATAAGTTTTGGCCTCTCTACACCGCTGAATAAACCAAGGGCTCGTTCTGGTTTTCCCAGTGTTCCTGTTGCCCTTGAGTAAGAAACTCTCATCTGGCTCCCTGCCAGAGGAGAGGTCACATATTCCATCATTTCATTTACTACTTTTCCCACCAGTTCTCTATCCCACTGCACCTCGTACAGGAAATTTCTCTCATGCCTGTGTAATCCCCTCTCATGTAGTTTGGCCTCTTCTGTCCTACTCACGCTACTTCGCTTTATACTATTAACCCTACAAAGTATTCGAAGCTCAGGACCATGTGATTACTAGCTCTGACGGGCATTCTACAAGTGATGTCCCCAATGTCTGAACTACTCTAGGTGTACATGAAGTCCAGGCATGCTGGTTCATCGTCTCCTTTCTCTGTCTGTTTCTCTGTGATAGTGTCCCTAACACGTTGATGCATGAGGGTTTCCAGTACCACCTACATCATCTTAGCCCTTTATGTTTCTGTTCCTCCTATGTGGCTACAGATTTTTCCAGTGAGTCTCCTTGTGATTGAAATCATCCACAAGTAGTAACTTTTCCCTTCCCATGTGGGCCCTTTCGGCCACCTCAGCATACTCATGTCTTAGTCTCTTGCTATTCTGTGGTGGGTTGTTCATCACTGCAATCTCCACCTTGGGACCCCCAGTCTGAAGAGATTCTTCTATGTAGTCCCTTGCTTCCCCTCTGTCCATTCCTTCCAACTCCTCAAAACTCCACTAGTTTTTGATGTACAGTGCAACTCTTCTTCTTCTTCTTCCCCGTTCTCCTCCTCCTCCTCCTCCTTCCCCTCTGCTCCCTCTATCTTTCCTTAGGATCTGACATCTGGTTAGAAATATGACAACTGTAATCATTCCCACGAGCTTGGTTTCTGTAAGTGCTATGATGTCTGGGGATGCTTCCATGGTTCTTTCATGCCACTCACACTTATTTGTAATTTTGTGTGCATTGGTGTACCATACCTTCAGCTTCATTTCCATCGTTGTATTCTGGGGATTTGTGGGGGCTGGGGTAGTGGTGGTCTGGCAAGATACTATAGTTTGTGCTGGGGGAGACGGGATTATGAGTGCAGTGTGTTTTGGGTAAATTTGTTTGGTTGTCATGGGTGATTAGGGGTTGAGGTTGTTCTGTGGGTGGTTCTGCTGGTGGTTGTGTTTACTGGTTCTTCCACACTCTGGGCATCCCTGCCCATCTCTAGCTTTGTCTTGTCCCTTATGTATTTTTATCCTCTCTCTGATTTTGTCATTCAGTTAGGGTTCTTTCATGGTTGAGGTACACCCATTTGTATTTTTTAACAAAAAAAGGCACAATACCGTGACTGGAACGATACACAAATAACCCGCACATAGAGGAGTGGAGCCTACAACGACGTTTCGGTCCGACTTGGACTATTTACAAAGTCACACTAGCGAAAAGGAGAGCAGGATGGGTAAATATAGGCAGGAGGTGGTAGTAGTAGTAGTGGTGGTGGTAGTAGTGGAGGTGGAAGGTAGTAGTGGGGAGGTAGTAAGAGGAAGAGCCAGTGAAATACTAAGAAAGAGGAGCACTGCAAGGGAGCTAGGTGCCCACAGAGAGTAACAGCAAGAATACCGAGGGGGTAAAATAAATAAATAAATAAAAAGGAACAAATACACGGAGCAGAAGTAAGACAACCCAAATGAGAAAAAAAGGAAAGAAGAAAGGGGAAGAGGGAGAAGAAGAAAAAGGGGGAATCAAATTAGGTCACGGGTTTTCTGAAGTTTGGAGCATTTTACAATGTTGTGGGAGAGGAAGGCATTTACAGAGACGAAGCCAGGACTAAGATTCATACAAGGATGGTTGTGTATTAGGGAAGACTCAACCAGACGGCGACTATGAAAGTTGGAAGTAGGGAAGACAGTTTTAGCAGAAGACTAGTCAATAGGATGACTGTGATCTCTGACGTGACAGAAAAGAGCATTGTTAGTGTCTGCAAGCCTAACACTACTTTTGTGCTCCCTAAGTCTGTCAGAAAGAGATCGGCCAGTTTCTCCAAAGTATTGAAGGGGACAGGAGGAACAAGAAACAGAGTAAACACCAGGAGCATCTGTAGAGGGAGGAGAGGTATGAACGAGATTAGTGCGAAGAGTGTTAGTCTGGCGGAAAGTAAGTTTGATGTCTAAGGAAAGGAGAGAGGTGTGGCGATTAGAAAGATCAGAAATGTAGGGAAGGCAGAGGACAGAAGAGTTCCCAGGAGTAGAGAGTTTGGGAGAGAAGAAATTACGTTTAGCACGTGAGAAGGCAGAGTCTATGAAATGGAAAGGGTAACAAAGACGGGAAAATGAATTATGAAGAGTGGAAATTTCTGACTGAAGGAACTGAGGATCACAAATGTGGAGAGCACGCAGAAAGAGGGAGATTAGAACACTTTTCTTGACAGAGGAAGCATGATAAGAAAAATAGTGAATGTACATGCCACTGTGCATAGGTTTGCGGTAAACGGAAAAGGCAAAACCTGTATCTGCGGTGGACATGAACACCAAGGAAAGGAAGCAAGGAATTAAATTCCCATTCACTTTTAAACTTAATGGAAAGGACAAGATTATTAAGAGCATCAAGAAATAGCTGGAAGAGACAAGAGTCATGAGGCCACACAGCAAGGATGTCATCAACGAAGCGGAGCCAGAGTGAAGGGCGCACATCGAGAGTGCACCCTTCACTCTGGCTCCGCTGTGTAGATGACATGTTTGCTCTGTGGCCTCATGACTCTTGTCTCTTCCAACCATTTCTTGATGCTCCAGGCTTAACCATGTCTATCATTCCAAGCTCAAGGCTTGACCATGTCGATCATTCCATGCTCCAGGCTTGACCATGTCGATCATTTCAAGCTCCAGGCATGACCATGTATACCATGCCAAGATTCGGGTTCGATCACTTCTACCATTTCCGTTCTCATGATACTCCACTTTATACTTTTGCTTATAATCGTGTTATTACGATTTCATGATGGCGACGGCTTTGAAGGGACTTGAGCTAGAGTACGCCATAGTCACGTTGGTGTGGTATTCGTCTGTAAAAACCAGCATTTGTGATCACAGAGGTGCCCATGCCTGCTGGCCCAGTGGTTAGAGCAATGGCCTGTGAGTTTCAGCTCTCCCTTGCCATGGGTTAAAACCCTACCCAGTTCCGTAATATGTTTACAATCGTCTTTAAGATTTCATAAGTCACTTGTACCTTATTAAACCTGAAGTTCGATCCAGAGTGCTACTTGACTTTTCCCTCTTCTCTCCATTCTCTTCTTCCCATTAGCATCTATTAACTTTCAAATTCCTCTTGTCTACTCCCTCTCTCTCACAATTATTTACATTTCATGGATTTATACCTTGAAACTGGAGAAGAGCTCTTGATCCAATATATTTCAGCTATTCTTCCCTTCACTGGATCAAAATAGACAGCCTTCTAATCTGCAGCTTCTGTATCATATAGATTACTTTGGGATTTCCACACGACTCCATTAATAATTTCAGTCATCACTGTCTCCCCATCTTCAGTCTTCTCAGATACGTCCTTCTTGTCTTCTTATTCTCATTCCTCTTTATTTTCAAACTCGTCTTTCTCTTCCTCCTCCACGTCATCGGGCCCTCTTTTTCTCCTTCTCATTTTTTTCCATTCGCTTCCCGTCTCCTCTTCGTCTCCGCGATGTCAATGTCTTGTTCCTAGTCATGGGGTGAGTGGAGGAGGCGGCCCTTAGCTGCCACTCCACGTTCTCACTCCACTTCTCCTTCATCATTTCCTCCTCCCTCCTACAACTCTCTCTTCGTCACCATCTCTCCTTCCTACGATTCTCATCAATAGTAATAAAGGTAGGACTACCGATAACATGTTTGCTAAAAAAACAAATGAGAGCGAAACGTTGCCACAATAGAATGAATCATTAGTTGCTCATGTATGCTTTTACCTAACAGATTCTCATCACTTCCTTCTTTTTACGATTCACTTTTCTATCCGTTCTCTCTCCCTCCATCTTTCTCTCTCTGTCTCTCTGTCTCTGTCTCTGTCTCTCTCTCTCTCTCTTTCTCTCCAATAAGTATGGGAGAATTACAAAAGAAACTGAATATAATAGCTAGGATTTAACCTTCTATACCTCAGACAGATTTTTTTATATATTTTGTAAACCAGCTCGGTTTTTTAATTAAAGTATTGTTATTAAAGTAACACCTAATTATGCAAAATTCTCAGTTAGGATGAAACTCTGTCTCCGTCTATTAGCGAGTAACATTTGGTTATAGTTTGTAATCTCAGGACTGATCCTTTTATTATTATATAAGTGGTTAAGGTCAGACTACGAAAGCGAAACAGTACAGTTAGGGCAACCTGAAGTGTGCAGTTGTCATATTAACTTGGTCTTCGGAGGAGCTGGAGATGATTCATAATCTTTGATATAATGTACCAAAGTATTCATGTTTGCATTTTTTTGTCAGTGTATTCTGTCTATAAATAAAATTCACACAGAATATAGGGGGTGGTAGGAGAACAAAATATTCAAACAGCTCCGGGAAGAACTTTGAAATTTCCCTGAAGTACGTTCATTCTCTTTTCTGAGAATGAAGGTCCCCAGCCCAGTTCTCTCTCTCTCTCTCTCTCTCTCTCTCTCTATATATATATATATATATATATATATATATATATATATATATATATATATATATATATATATATATATATATATATATATATATATATATATATATATATATATATATATATATATATATATATATATATATATATATATATATATATATATATATATATATATATATATATATATATATATATATATATATATATATATATGTATTGCCGAATAGGCAGAACTTGCGATCTTGGCTTAAATAGCAACGCTTATCTTGCCATATAGGACAAGCGAAAATTTGTATATGCAATAATTTCGCCAAAATCACTCTGACCCTAACGAAAAAAATATATTTCACTGTGTTTGTTTAGTATTAAATTACTGTAAACAAATCTAAAATATATTTAGTTGGGTTAGGCTAAAATAAATTGTTCTTGTTATAGTAAGGTTAAGTAAGTTTTCTAAGATTCTTTTGGTGCAAAATTAAAAATTTTTACATTAACATTAATGACAAAAATATATCTTTAAACGTATAAGAGAAAATTTTAGAAAGGACTTAATTTTAAATGAGTTCTTGCTAATTGACCAGTTTTACAT
The DNA here is from genome assembly GCF_038502225.1 of Cherax quadricarinatus. Taxonomy (NCBI): domain Eukaryota; kingdom Metazoa; phylum Arthropoda; class Malacostraca; order Decapoda; family Parastacidae; genus Cherax; species Cherax quadricarinatus. The sequence goes on along the minus strand of NW_027196128.1, from coordinate 13,047 downwards.
ATATATATATATATATATTAAGAGCTCAAAATTTCTGTATTTTGATGAGTTCATGGACGTCTTGTTGGAAATTGGGAGACCAAACGCCTTCAGCTAATAGATTATAGATGAGGTTGAAATTGAGTGACTCATTCAGCGAGCCTTGCTCTGATTTAGAGGAAGATTAAGAATACACACCCATTCCCGAAGTAAGGCTTTTGTTCCTGCTTGAGGCGGTCGGAAGTAGGAATTTTAATAGCCTAATGAATTGCAAAGAACAGCGATCTGATAAGAGAAGAACTTAGTTTCTCTTGGTTGTGGGAAGTACACCGGATACTGAGAGTTCTGCTTTGTCTTGTTGGACTTGTTGGAAGTGGTAGGCCATTGTAAGTGTGTATTATAAGTAAATGAAAGGAAATAGAGTTCTTGGTAACTATGTGACAGTAACTGAAATAAAGTTAGTTCTATGGATGTTTTTATTTTTCCCCTCATGGCGGCACGGTATATGATAGTAGCATAATAATTCTTGATGACATTGTTCACAGTATCCATCATTCATTGCCACCTACATATTTTTTAGGATATATTTATGCATATGATGCCCATTAATTATCACTCAGCATTCTATACACTTAAATAATGGTGACAGTAACTCGATGATTTGTATATAATATTAAATATTTTCAAAATCTGACCCCTTTCAAGATAGATTACCTGTTTATTATATATTAGGATCCTCATTCTAACTCCTTTCTTACCTGATTTTTCCACTTCTTGATTCTGTTTCTCACCCTTTCTCATTGTCTTTTCCCCTTTTCCTCTGCTACCTTCCCTCATTCACTCTCTTTTTCACTCCATCATTCGCCCTCTCATTACTTCTCCCCTCACTTTGTCATTCTCCCTCCCTTCCCCTCCTAAATCTTCCTCCTTTTTCCGCCCCTCCTTCCCTCCACTTAATCCCTCATTCTCGCCCTCCCTCTCTCTTCCCTCCTCACTCAACTCTTCCTCAACTCTCTTTCCTCTCACTTTCCAGTATCTAGAAAATCGAAATGATGAAATTTCAAGAAGTAAGTAATATCCGTAAATGAAATAGAGATTAAATGTTCGGAAAAGAATTTTCGTGTTAAATTCATCGACAAAATTTAGAAAATGAGACAACAGAAATCCTCGTAACTAACACTGATAAATTATTAAAATCAGGCAAAAGGCAGAACGGCTAGAAAATGTCCAAAATAAATTTAGGCGACAGGAAATGCTCATTAATTTCTTGTTTTATTAACCTGGTGTCAGTTTTAGAGGAGAATTATAAGTGAAATTATAGGACATGGGATCGTTAATTACACAAAGTTTATGACAACAAAACCAGGATGAATTACAATCTAAGGACAAAAATTTGTTGTTAAATTGCGTGGAGAACACAGTTCCAGTACACCAGTGTATACTTACATTACTGACACACAGCACCAGTACACCAGTGGATACTTACATTACTGACACACAGCTCCAGTACACCAGTGTATACTTACATTACTGACACACAGCACCAGTACACCAGTGTATACTTACATTACTGACACAGTTCCAGTACACCAGTGTATACTTACATTACTGACACACAGCTCCAGTACACCAGTGTATACTTACATTACTGACACACAGTTCCAGTACACCAGTGTATACTTACATTACTGACACACAGCACCAGTACACCAGTGTATACTTACATTACTGACACACAGTTCCAGTACACCAGTGTATACTTACATTACTGACACACAGTTCCAGTACACCAGTGTATACTTACATTACTGACACACAGTTCCAGTACACCAGTGTATACTTACATTACTGACACACAGCACCAGTACACCAGTGTATACTTACATTACTGACACACAGTTCCAGTACACCAGTGTATACTTACATTACTGACACACAGCACCAGTACACCAGTGTATACTTACATTACTGACACACAGTTCCAGTACACCAGTGTATACTTACATTACTGACACACAGCACCAGTACACCAGTGTATACTTACATTACTGACACACAGCACCAGTACACCAGTGTATACTTACATTACTGACACACAGTTCCAGTACACCAGTGTATACTTACATTACTGACACACAGCACCAGTACACCAGTGTATACTTACATTACTGACACACAGTTCCAGTACACCAGTGTATACTTACATTACTGACACACAGCACCAGTACACCAGTGTATACTTACATTACTGACACACAGTTCCAGTACACCAGTGTATACTTACATTACTGACACACAGCTCCAGTACACCAGTACACCAGTGTATACTTACACTACTGACACACAGTTCCAGTACACCAGTGTATACTTACATTACTGACGCACAGTTCCAGTACACCAGTGTATACTTACATTACTGACACACAGTTCCAGTACACCAGTACACCTGTGTATACTTACATTACTGACACACAGTTCCAGTACACCAGTGTATACTTACATTACTGACACACAGTTCCAGTACACCAGTGTATACTTACATTACTGACACACAGTTCCAGTACACCAGTGTATACTTACATTACTGACACACAGTTCCAGTACACCAGTATACACCAGTGTATACTTACATTACTGACACACAGTTCCAGTACACCAGTGTATACTTACATTACTGACACACAGTTCCAGTACACCAGTGTATACTTACATTACTGACACACAGTTCCAGTACACCAGTGTATACTTACATTACTGACACACAGTTCCAGTACACCAGTGTATACTTACATTACTGACACACAGTTCCAGTACACCAGTGTATACTTACATTACTGACACACAGTTCCAGTACACCAGTGTATACTTACATTACTGACACACAGTTCCAGTACACCAGTGTATACTTACATTACTGACACACAGTTCCAGTACACCAGTGTATACTTACATTACTGACACACAGTTCCAGTACACCAGTGTATACTTACATTACTGACACACAGTTCCAGTACACCAGTGTATACTTACATTACTGACACACAGTTCCAGTACACCAGTGTATACTTACATTACTGACACACAGTTCCAGTACACCAGTGTGTATACTTACATTACTGACACACAGACGCACAGTTCCAGTACACCAGTGTATACTTACATTACTGACACACAGTTCCAGTACACCAGTGTATACTTACATTACTGACACACAGTTCCAGTACACCAGTGTATACTTACACTACTGACACACAGTTCCAGTACACCAGTGTATACTTACATTACTGACACACAGTTCCAGTACACCAGTGGATACTTACATTACTGACACACAGTTCCAGTACACCAGTGTATACTTACATTACTGACACACAGCTCCAGTACACCAGTGTATACTTACATTACTGACACACAGTTCCAGTACACCAGTGTATACTTACATTACTGACACACAGTTCCAGTACACCAGTGTATACTTACATTACTGACACACAGTTCCAGTACACCAGAGCATACTTACACTACTGACACGCAGTTCCAGTACACCAGTGGATACTTACATTACTGACACACAGTTCCAGTACACCAGTGGATACTAACATTACTGACACACAGTTCCAGTACACCAGTGGATACTTACATTACTGACACACAGCTCCAGTACACCAGTGGATACATACATTACTGACACACAGCTCCAGTACACCAGTGGATACTTACATTACTGACACACAGCTCCAGTACACCAGTGTATACTTACATTACTGACACACAGCTCCAGAACACCAGTGGATACTTACAATACTGACACACAGCTCCAGTACACCAGTGTATACTTACATTGCTGACACACAGCTCCAGTACACCAGTTGATACTTACATTACTGACACACAGCTCCAGTACACCAGTGTATACTTACATTACTGACACACAGCTCCAGTACACCAGTGGATACTTACATTACTGACACACAGCACCAGTACACCAGTGTATACTTACATTACTGACACACAGTTCCAGTACACCAGTGAATACTTACATTACTGACACACACTTCCAGTACATCAGTGGATACTTACATTACTGACACACAGCTCCAGTACACCAGTGTATACTTACATTATTGACACACAGTTCCAGTACACCAGTGTATACTTACATTACTGACACACAGCTCCAGTACACCAGTGGATACTTACGTTACTGACACACAGCACCAGTACACCAGTGTATACTTACATTACTGACACACAGTTCCAGTACACCAGTGTATACTTACATTACTGACACACAGATCCAGTACACCAGTGTATACTTACATTACTGACACACAGCACCAGTACACCAGTGTATACTTACATTACTGACACACAGCACCAGTACACCAGTGTATACTTACATTACTGACACACAGCTCCAGTACACCAGTGTATACTTACATTACTGACACACAGCACCAGTACACCAGTGTGTACTTACATTACTGACACACAGCACCAGTACACCAGTGTATACTTACATTACTGACACACAGCACCAGTACACCAGTGTATACTTACATTACTGACACACAGCTCCAGTACACCAGTGTATACTTACATTACTGACACACAGCTCCAGTACACCAGTGGATACTTACAATACTGACACACAGCTCCAGTACACCATTGTATACTTACATTGCTGACACACAGCTCCAGTACACCAGTTGATACTTACATTACTGACACACAGCTCCAGTACACCAGTGTATACTTACATTACTGACACACAGCTCCAGTACACCAGTGGATACTTACATTACTGACACACAGCACCAGTACACCAGTGTATACTTACATTACTGACACACAGTTCCAGTACACCAGTTTATACTTACATTACTGACACACAGTTCCAGTACACCACTGTATACTTACATTACTGACACACAGTTCCAGTACACCAGTGTATACTTACATTACTGATACACAGTTCCAGTTCACCAGTGGATACTTTCATTACTGACACACAGCTCCAGTACACCAGTGGATACTTACGTTACTGACACACAGCACCAGTACACCAGTGTATACTTACATTACTGACACACAGTTCCAGTACACCAGTGTATACTTACATTACTGACACACAGATCCAGTACACCAGTGTATACTTACATTACTGACACACAGCACCAGTACACCAGTGTGTACTTACATTACTGACACACAGCACCAGTACACCAGTGTATACTTACATTACTGACACACAGCTCCAGTACACCGGTGTATACTTACATTACTGACACACAGCACCAGTACACCAGTGTGTACTTACATTACTGACACACAGCACCAGTACACCAGTGTATACTTACATTACTGACACACAGCACCAGTACACCAGTGTATACTTACATTACTGACACACAGTTCCAGTACACCAGTGGATACTTACATTACTGACACACAGCACCAGTACACCAGTGGATACTTACGTTACTGACACACAGCAACAGTACACCAGTGTATACTTACATTACTGACACACAGCACCAGTACACCAGTGTATACTTACATTACTGACACACAGTTCCAGTACACCAGTGTATACTTACATTACTGACACACAGTTCCAGTACACCAGTGTATACTTACATTACTGACACACAGCACCAGTACACCAGTGGACACTTACGTTACTGACACACAGCAACAGTACACAAGTGTATACTTACATTACTGACACACAGTTCCAGTACACCAGTGTATACTTATATTACTGACACACAGCACCAATACACCAGTGTATACTTACATTACTGACACACAGTTCCAGTACACCATTGTATACCTACATTACTGACACACAGCTCCAGTACACCAGTGGATACTCACATTACTGACGCACAGCACCAATACACCAGTGTATACTTACATTACTGACACACAGTTCCAGTACACCAGTGTATACTTACATTACTGACACACAGTTCCAGTACACCAGTGTATACTTACATTACTGACACACAGTTCCAGTACACCAGTGTATACTTACATTGCTGACACACAGCACCAATACACCAGTGTATACTTACATTACTGACGCACAGCCCCAGTACACCTGTGTATACTTACATTACTGACACACAGCACCAATACACCAGTGTATACTTACATTACTGACGCACAGCCCCAGTACACCTGTGTATACTTACATTACTGACGCACAGCACCAGTACACCAGTGGATACTTACATTACTGACACACAGCACCAATACACCAGTGTATACTTACATTACTGACACACAGCACCAGTACACCAGTGGATACTTACATTACTGACACACAGCTCCAGTACACCAGTGTATACTTACATTACTGACACACAGCGCCAGTACACCAGTGTATACTTACATTACTGACACACAGTTCCAGTACACCAGTGTATACTTACATTACTGACACACAGTTCCAGTACACCAGTGTATACTTACATTACTGACACACAGTTCCAGTACACCAGTGGATACTTACATTACTGACACACAGTTCCAGTACACCAGTGGATACTTACATTACTGACACACAGTTCCAGTACACCAGTGTATACTTACATTACTGACACACAGTTCCAGTACACCAGTGTATACTTACATTACTGACACACAGTTCCAGTACACCTGTGTATACTTACATTACTGACACACAGCTCCAGTACACCAGTGTATACTTACATTACTGACACACAGTTCCATTACACCAGTGGATACTTACATAACTGACACACAGTTCCAGTACACCAGTGTATACTTACATTACTGACACACAGCTCCAGTACACCAGTGGATACTTACATTTCTGACACACAGCTTCAGTACACCAGTGTATACTTAAATTACTGACACACAGTTCCAGTACACCAGTGTATACTTACATTACTGACACACAGTTCCAGTACACCAGTGGATACTTACATTACTGACACACAGTTCCAGTACACCAATGGATACTTACATTACTGACACACAGTTCCAGTACACCAGTGGATACTTACATTACTGACACACAGTTCCAGTACACCAGTGGATACTTACATTACTGACACACAGCTCCAGTACACCAGTGGATACTTACATTACTGACACACAGCTCCAGTACACCAGTGGATACTTACACTACTGACACACAGCTCCAGTACACCAGTGTATACTTAAATTACTGACACACAGATCCAGTACACCAGTGGATACTTACATTACTGACACACAGTTCCAGTACACCAGTGTATATTTACATTACTGACACACAGTTCCAGTACACCAGTGGATACTTATATTACTGACACACAGCTCCAGTACACCAGTGTATACTTACATTACTGACACACAGTTCCAGTACACCAGTGGATACTTACATTACTGACACACAGTTCCAGTACACCAGTGTATATTTACATTACTGACACACAGTTCCAGTACACCAGTGGATACTTACATTACTGACACACAGCTCCAGTACACCAGTGTATACTTACATTACTGACACACAGTTCCAGTACACCAGTGTATATTACATTACTGACACACAGTTCCAGTACACCAGTGTATACTTACATTACTGACAAACAGTTCCAGTACACCAGTGCATACTTACACTACTGACACACAGTTCCAGTACACCAGTGGATACTTACATTACTGACACACAGTTCCAGAACACCAGTGGATACTTACATTACTGACACACAGTTCCAGTACACCAGTGGATACTAACATTACTGACACACAGTTCCAGTACACCAGTGGATACTTACATTACTGACACACAGCTCCAGTACACCAGTGGATACATACATTACTGACACACAGCTCCAGTACACCAGTGGATACTTACATTACTGACACACAGCTCCAGTACACCAGTGTATACTTACATTACTGACACACAGCTCCAGTACACCAGTGGATACTTACAATACTGACACACAGCTCCAGTACACCAGTGTATACTTACATTACTGACACACAGCTCCAGTACACCAGTGTATACTTACATTACTGACACACAGCTCCAGTACACCAGTGTATACTTTCATTACTGACACACAGCTCCAGTACACCAGTGTATACTTACATTACTGACACACAGCTCCAGTACACCAGTGTATACTTACATTACTGACACACAGCTCCAGTACACCAGTGTATACTTACATTACTGACACACAGCTCCAGTACACCAGTGTATACTTACATTACTGACACACAGCTCCAGTACACCAGTGTATACTTACATTACTGACACACAGCTCCAGTACACCAGTGTATACTTACATTACTGACACACAGCTCCAGTACACCAGTGGATACTTACATTACTGACACACAGCTCCAGTACACCAGTGTATACTTTCATTACTGACAAACAGCTCCAGTACACCAGTGGATACTTACATTACTGACACACAGCTCCAGTACACCAGTGTATACTTTCATTACTGACAAACAGCTCCAGTACACCAGTGGATACTTACATTTCTGACACACAGCACCAGTACACCAGTGTATACTTACATTACTGACACACAGTTCCAGTACACCAGTGTATACTTACATTACTGACACACACTTCCAGTACATCAGTGGATACTTACATTACTGACACACAGCTCCAGTACACCAGTGTATACTTACATTACTGACACACAGTTCCAGTACACCAGTGTATACTTACATTACTGACAAACAGTTCCAGTACACCAGTGTATACTTACATTACTGATACACAGTTCCAGTTCACCAGTGGATACTTACATTACTGACACACAGCTCCAGTACACCAGTGGATACTTACGTTACTGACACACAGCACCAGTACACCAGTGTATACTTACATTACTGACACACAGTTCCAGTACACCAGTGTATACTTACATTACTGACACACAGTTCCAGTACACCAGTGTATACTTACATTACTGACACACAGCACCAGTACACCAGTGTATACTTACATTACTGACACACAGCTCCAGTACACCAGTGTATACTTACATTACTGACACACAGCACCAGTACACCAGTGTATACTTACATTACTGACACACAGCACCAGTACACCAGTGTATTCTTACATTACTGACACACAGCACCAGTACACCAGTGTATACTTACATTACTGACACACAGTTCCAGTACACCAGTGGATACTTACATTACTGACACACAGCACCAGTACACCAGTGGATACTTACGTTACTGACACACAGCAACAGTACACCAGTGTATACTTACATTACTGATACACAGTTCCAGTACACCATTGTATACCTACATTACAGACACACAGCTCCAGTACACCAGTGGATACTTACATTACTGACACACAGTTCCAGTACACCAGTGTATACTTACATTGCTGACACACAGCACCAATACACCAGTGTATACTTACATTACTGACGCACAGCTCCAGTACACCTGTGTATACTTACATTACTGACACACAGCGCCAGTACACCAGTGTATACTTACATTACTGACACACAGCACCAGTACACCAGTGAATACTTACATTACTGACACTCAGCCCCAGTACACCAGTGTATACTTACATTACTGACACACAGCACCAGTACACCAGTGTATACTTACATTACTGACACACAGTTCCAGTACACCAGTGGATACTTACATTACTGACACACAACACCAGTACACCAGTGTATACTTACGTTACTGACACACAGCACCAGTACACAAGTGGATACTTACATTACTGACAAACAGTTCCAGTACACCAGTGTATACTTACATTACTGACACACAGCTCCAGTACACCAGTGTATACTTACATTACTGACACACAGCTCCAGTACACCAGTGTATACTTACATTACTGACACACAGCTCCAGTACACCAGTGGATACTTACATTACTGACACACAGCTCCAGTACACCAGTGTATACTTACATTACTGACACACAGCTCCAGTACACCAGTGTATACTTACATTACTGACACACAGTTTCAGTACATCAGTGGATACTTACATAACTGACACACAGCTCCAGTACACCAGTGGATACTTACATTATTGACACACAGCTCCAGTACACCAGTGGATACTTACATTACTGACACACAGCTTCAGTACACCAGTGGATACTTACATTACTGACATACAGCTCCAGTTCACCAGTGGATACTTACATTACTGACACACAGTTCCAGTACACCAGTGTATACTTACATTACTGACACACAACTCCAGTACACCAGTGGATACTTACCTTACTGACACACAGTTCCAGTACACCAGTGTATACTTACAATCCTGACACACAGCTCCAGTACACCAGTGGATACTTACATTACTGACACACAGCTCCAGTGCACCAATGTATACTTACATTACTGACACACAGCTCCAGTACACCAGTGGATACTTACATTACTGACACTCAGCTCCAGTTCAACAGTGGACTCTAATATTACTAATATTAGTGACCACGTGGTTCTGTGCTTTGAATACATAGCAGAGCTACGAGTGCAGAGGGTAACAAGAGATGAACTGGAAAAGCCAAACTATAAATGAGGGACACAACATAGGTTTGAGGAACTTCCTGCAAGAGGTTCAGTGGGACAGAGAACTGGTAGGAAAGTCGGTAAATGAAATGATGGAATTCGTAACAACAAAATGTAAGGAGGCAGAAAAAATGTTTGTTCCCAAGGGCAATAGAAATAATGGGAAGACCAGAACGAGCCCCTGGTTTACCCGATGGTGTAAGGAGGCAAAAAAACAAGTGCAATAGAGCATGGAAAAAGTACAGAAGGTGAAGAACACAGGAAATTAAGGAGATTAGTCGAAGAGCCAGGGACAAGTATGCACAGGTAAGGGAGGAGGCCAAGCAGCAGTATGAAAATAACATAGCATCAAAAGTCAAGTCTGACCCGAAACTGCTGTACAGACACATCAGGAGGAAGACAACAGTCAAAGACCAGGTGATCAGGCTGAGGAAAGAAGGTAGGGAACTCACAAGTAACAATCACGAGGTATGAGCAGAGCTCAACACGAGATTTAAGGAAGTATTTACAGTAGAGACAGGAAAGGCTCTGAGAAGACAGCACAGAGGGGAACACCAACAGGGAACAGACCAACGGGTGCTGGATGACATACAAACATCGGAGGAGGAAGTGCAGCTCCTAAGTGACCTCGATACCTCAAAGGCGAGGTTTCTGGACAACATCTCTTCGTGGGTCCTTAGAGAAGGAGCAGAGATGCTGTGCATGCCACTAACCACAATCTTCAATACATCCCTTGAAATTGGGCAACTACCTGAGGTATGGAAGATGGCAAATGTAGTCCCAATTTTCAAGAAAGGAGACAGAAGTGAGGCACTAAACTATAGACCAGTGTCTCTGATGTGTGTCGTATGAAAAATCATGGAGAAGATTATCAGGAGGAGAGTGGTGGAGCACCTGGAATGAAACACGATTATAAACAACAACCAGCATGTATTCATGGAAAGCAAATCCTGTGCCACAAACCTTCTGGAGTTTTATGACAAGGTAACAGAAGTAAGAAACGAGAGAAAGGGGTGGGTTGATTACATTTTCTTGGACTGCAGGAAGGCCTTCGACACAGTTCTTCAAAGGGGATTAGTGCAGAAGCTGGAGGATCAGGCACGAATAACAGGAAGGGCACTGCAATGGATCAGAGAATAATTGACATGGAGGCAACAACGGGTCATGGTATGTGATGAGGTATCACAGTGGGCTCCTGTGACGAGCGGGGTACCACAGGGGTCAGTCCTAGGACCAGAGCTATTTTTGGTATATGTGAATAACATGGTGGAAGGGATAGACTATGAAGTGTCCCTGCTCGCAGATTATGTGAAGCTAATGAGAAGGATTAAATCGGATGAGGATCAGGCAGGACTACAAAGAGACCTGGATAGGCTGGACATGTGGTCCAGCAACTGGCTTCTCTATTTCAACTCTGCCAAATCCAAAGATTGGGGAAGGGCAAAAAAGACCGCAGACAGATTATAGGCCAGGTGGACAAAAGCTGCAAACCTCACACAAGGAGAAAGATCTTGGGGTGACCATAACACCGAGCACGTCTCAGGAGGCACACATCAACCAGATAACGGCTGCAGCATATGGGCGCCTGGCAAACCTGAGAATAACGTTCAGGACCCTGCACACCGTGTACGTTAGGCCCATATTGGAGTACGCGGCACCAGTTTGGAACCCACACCTAGCCAAGCACGTAAAGAAACTAGAGAAAGTGCAAAGGTTTGCAACAAGACTAGTCCCAGAGCTAAGAGGTATGTCCTACGAGGAGGGGTTAAGGCAAATCAACCTGACGACACTGGAGGACAGAAGAGATAGGGGGTACATGATAACGACATACAAAATACTGAGAGGAATTGACAAGGTGGACAAAGACAGGATGTTCCAGAGATGGGACACAGCAACAAAGGGACACAGTTGGAAGCTGAAGACACAGATGAATCACATGGATGTTAGGAGGTATTTCTTCAGCCACAGAGTAATCAGGAAGTGGAATAGTTTGGGAAGCGATGTAGTGGGGGCAGGATCCATACATAGCTTTAAGCAGAGGTATGATAAAGCTCACGGTTCAGGGAGAGTGACTTAGTAGCGACCAGTGAAGAGGCGGAGCCAGGAGCTTGGACTCGACGCCTGCAACCTCAACTAGGAGAGTACCGGTGAGTACACACACATTAATTTATCCAAAAGAAAAGTAATCTCGGTGCTATTGTTAAATTTTCCTGTCAGCTCATTCTCGATATATATTTAACCCGCTTTTCTTAAACATCTAATAAAAACATTTTTATATTATATTTCGCTGAAAAATAACCCTACTGAACAAAATTAACTTTTGTTATCGTTGAATGTTCCATAGCGAGAATACCAGTAGCAAAATCGACTGGGAGTTGAAAGCTCAGGAGTCAAATTATAGGTCATTTTTTCCCTGGACATTCGTATACACACTTAGAATATACTGCATAAGCGACTTATACCCTTAATGCTCGTCGTATAGACGATGGAATTT
>NW_027196127.1:0-107220 GCF_038502225.1 Cherax quadricarinatus | reverse complement strand
GGCTAGTTTATTGTGCACCTCGTGGCTAGTTTATTGTGTACCTCATATCCATCCTGTGGATGGTAGTGGCTAGTTTATTGTGTACCTCATATCCATCCTGTGGATGGTAGTGGCTAGTTTATTGTGCACCTCATATCCATCCTGTGGATGGTAGTGGCTAGTTTATTGTGCACCTCATATCCATCCTGTGGATGGTAGTGGCTAGTTTATTGTGTACCTCATATCCATCCTGTGGATGGTAGTGGCTAGTTTATTGTGCACCTCATATCCATCCTGTGGATGGTAGTGGCTAGTTTATTGTGCACCTCATATCCATCCTGTGGATGGTAGTGGCTAGTTTATTGTGCACCTCATATCCATCCTGTGGATGGTAGTGGCTAGTTTATTGTGCACCTCATATCCATCCTGTGGATGGTAGTGGCTAGTTTATTGTGCACCTCATATCCATCCTGTGGATGGTAGTGGCTAGTTTATTGTGCACCTCATATCCATCCTGTGGATGGTAGTGGCTAGTTTATTGTGCACCTCATATCCATCCTGTGGATGGTAGTGGCTAGTTTATTGTGCACCTCATATCCATCCTGTGGATGGTAGTGGCTAGTTTATTGTGCACCTCATATCCATCCTGTGGATGGTAGTGGCTAGTTTATTGTGTACCTCATATCCATCCTGTGGATGTGTAGATGGCTGGCTAGTTTATTGTGCACCTCATATCCATCCTTTGGATGGTAGTGGCTAGTTTATTGTGCACCTCATATCCATCCTGTGTATGGTAGTGGCTAGTTTATTGTGCACCTCATATCCATCCTGTGGATGGTAGTGGCTAGTTTATTGTGCACCTCATATCCATCCTGTGGATGGTAGTGGCTAGTTTATTGTGCACCTCATATCCATCCTGTGGATGGTAGTGGCTAGTTTATTGTGCACCTCATATCCATCCTGTGGATGGTAGTGGCTAGTTTATTGTGCACCTCATATCCATCCTGTGGATGGTAGTGGCTAGTTTATTGTGCACCTCATATCCATCCTGTGGATGGTAGTGGCTAGTTTATTGTGCACCTCATATCCATCCTGTGGATGGTAGTGGCTAGTTTATTGTGCACCTCATATCCATCCTGTGGATGGTAGTGGCTAGTTTATTGTGCACCTCATATCCATCCTGTGGATGGTAGTGGCTAGTTTATTGTGCACCTCATATCCATCCTGTGGATGGTAGTGGCTAGTTTATTGTGCACCTCATAAAATTACACGTTCAATTAACGTGTAATTTTATTGTGCAACGTTTTGCTCTGCATAGTTTTGTAAGTTTGTTACAAACAATATAGTGATACAGAGTCAACATATATTAAAAATTATTAGTACAGAAGAACCCTAACTGGCCCATGATAAACATTGTAGTAGTAGCAGTATTAGTAGTGTGTGTGTGTGTGTACTCATCTATTTGTACTCACCTATTTGTGGTTGCAGGGGTCGAGTTACAGCTCCTGGTCCCGCCTCTTCTCTAGTCGTTACTGGGTCCATTCCCTTCCTGCTCCATGAGGTTTATCGTATATCTTCTTTCTCTTCTGCCTCCACTACGTCACTCTCCAGGCTGTTTCAATTCCTGCCAACTCTGTGGCTGAAAAAATATTTCCTAACATTCCTGTGGCTCATTTGAGTCTTTAGCTGGAACATCCTGCCTCTGTCCACCTTGTCGATTCCTCTTAGTATTTTATTTGTCGATATAATGTCCCTCCCCCTCCATGCCTCAACAGTTATCTGATTGATGCGCGCCTTAAGAGATGTGTTCGGTGTTATACTCACCCTTCGTGTGTGCGTGTGTGTGTGTGTGTGTGTGTGTGTGTGTGTGTGTGTGTGTGTGTGTGTGTGTGTGTGAGTGTGTGTGTGTGTGTGTGTGTGTACTCACCTAGTTGTACTCACCTAGTTGAGGTTGCAGGAGTCGAGTCCAAGCTCCTGGCCCCGCCTCTTCACTGGTCGCTACTAGGTCACTCTCCCTGAACCATGAGCTTTATCGTACCTCTTCTTAAAGCTATGTATGGATCCTGACTCCACTACATCGCTTCCCAAACTATTCCACTTCCTGACTACTCTGTGGCTGAAGAAATACTTCCTAACATCCCTTTGATTCATCTGTGTCTTCAACTTCCAACTGTGTCCCCTTGTTACTGTGTCCAGTCTCTGGAACATCCTGTCTTTGTCCACCTTGTCAATTCCTCTCAGTATTTTGTAAGTCGTTATCATGTCCCCCCTATCTCTCCTGTCCTCCAGTGTCGTCAGGTTGATTTCCCTTAACCTCTCCTCATAGGACATACCTCTTAGCTCTGGGACTAGTCTTGTTGCAAACCTTTGCACTTTCTCTAGTTTCTTTACATGCTTGGCTAGGTGTGGGTTCCAAACTGGTGCCGCATACTCCAATATGGGCCTAACGTACACGGTGTACAGGGTCCTGAACGATTCCTTATTAAGATGTCGGAATGCTGTTCTGAGGTTTGCCAGGCGCCCATATGCTGCAGCAGTTATTTGGTTGATGTGCGCTTCAGGAGATGTGCCTGGTGTTATACTCACCCCAAGATCTTTTTCCTTGAGTGATGTTTGTAGTCTCTGGCCCCCTAGACTGTACTCCGTCTGCGGTCTTCTTTGCCCTTCCCCAATCCTCATGACTTTGCACTTGGTGGGATTGAACTCCAGGAGCCAGTTGCTGGACCAGGTCTGCAGCCTGTCCAGATCCCTTTGTATTTCTGCCTGGTCTTCGATCGAATGAACTCTTCTCATCAACTTCACGTCATCTGCAAACAGGGACACCTCGGAGTTTATTCCTTCCGTCATGTCGTTCACAAATACCAGAAACAGCACTGGTCCTAGGACTGACCCCTGTGGGACCCCGCTGGTCACAGGTGCCCACTCTGACACCTCGCCACGTACCATTACTCGCTGCTGTCTTCCTGACAAGTATTCCCTGATCCATTGCAGTGCCTTCCCTGTTATCCCTGCTTGGTCCTCCAGTTTTTGCACTAATCTCTTGTGTGGTACTGTGTCAAACGCCTTCTTGCAGTCCAAGAAAATGCAATCCACCCACCCCTCTCTCTCTTGTCTTACTGCTGTCACCATGTCATAGAACTCCAGTAGGTTTGTGACACAGGATTTCCCGTCTCTGAAACCATGTTGGCTGCTGGTGATGAGATCATTCCTTTCTAGATGTTCCACCATTCTTCTCCTGACAATCTTTTCCATGATTTTGCATGCTATACATGTCAGTGACACTGGTCTGTAGTTTAGTGCTTCATGTCTGTCTCCTTTTTTAAAGATTGGGACCACATTTGCTGTCTTCCATGCCTCAGGCAATCTCCCTGTTTCGATAGATGTATTGAATATTGTTGTTAGGGGTACACATAGCGCCTCTGCTCCCTCTCTCAGGACCCATGGAGAGATGTTATCTGGCCCCATTGCCTTTGAGGTATCTAGCTCACTCAGAAGCCTCTTCACTTCTTCCTCGGTTGTGTGTACTGTGTCCAGCACATGGTGGTGTACCCCACCTCTCCGTCTTTCTGGAGCCCCTTCTGTCTCCTCTGTGAACACTTCTTTGAATCTCTTGTTGAGTTCCTCACATACTTCACTGTCATTTCTTGTTGTCTCTCCTCCTTCCTTCCTTAGCCTGATTACCTGGTCCTTGACGGTTGTTTTCTTCCTGATGTGGCTGTATAACAGCTTCGGGTCAGATTTGGCTTTTGCTGCTATGTCGTTTTCATATTGACGTTGGGCCTCCCTTCTTATCTGTGCATATTCGTTTCTGGCTCTACGACTGCTCTCCTTATTCTCCTGGGTCCTTTGCCTTCTATATTTCTTCCATTCCCTAGCACACTTGGTTTTTGCCTCCTTGCATCTTTGAGTGAACCATGGGCTCATCCTGGCTTTTTCATTATTCCTGTTACCCTTGGGTACAAACCTCTCCTCAGCCTCCTTGCACATTGTTGCTACATATTCCATCATCTCATTAACTGGCTTCCCTGCCAGTTCTCTGTCCCACTGAACCTCATTCAGGAAGTTCCTCATTCCTGTGTAGTCCCCTTTCCTGTAGTTTGGTTTCATTTGTCCTGGCCTTCCTGCTTCCCCCTCCACTTGTAGCTCTACTGTGTATTCGAAGCTCAAAACCACATGATCGCTGGCCCCAAGGGGTCTTTCATATGTGATGTCCTCAATATCTGCACTACTCAAGGTGAATACTAAGTCCAGTCTTGCTGGTTCATCCTCTCCTCTCTCTCTTGTAGTGTCCCTTACGTGTTGGTACATGAAGTTTTCCAGTACCACCTCCATCATCTTAGCCCTCCATGTATCTTGGCCCCCATGTGGCTCCAAGTTCTCCCATTCGATCTCCTTGTGGTTAAAGTCGCCCATGATCAGGAGCTTTGCCCTGCATGCATGAGCTCTTCTGGCCACTGCAGCCAGTGTGTCAACCATCGCTCTATTGCTCTCGTCATACTCTTGCCTTGGCCTCCTGCTGTTCTGTGGTGGGTTATACATCACTGCTATTACCACCTTGGGACCTCCAGGGTGAAGCGTTCCCGCTATGCAATCACTTTCTTCTCCGCTGTCTCCTCTCTTCAGCTCATCAAAATTCCATCGGTGTTTGATCAGCAATGCCACTCTTCCCCCCCCCTGTTCCTTCCCGCTGGGAAGATGGCATCTGTTATCATACCTGTAAGCTTGGTTTCTGTGATTGCTATGATGTCTGGTGATGCCTCTTTGACTCTTTCGTGCCACTCCTCCCACTTGTTTGTTATTCCATCAGCGTTTGTGTACCATACCTTCAGTTTCCTTTCCAACACTGTGGTTTGGGGGGCCTGTGGAGGTGGGAGACCTGGTAGCATACTGTGTGATTCTATGGTTGGGGGTTGGGTGGAAGCTGTGGGTATGGATTGTATTGTGTGTTGGGATGGTGTGATAGGTTGTGGGGTTCTGAGGATAGTTGTGTGTGTGCTTGCTCTTGCTGCTCTGTTCTGCTCTGACTGACCTCTGCTGGTTCCATCCTTGTCTCCTTTCCTAGCTCCTTTCGCTTTTTTGTCCTCTCCCTCAGCTGCTGTCTCTCTTTTTGTGTTGTGTCTCTGTCTAGGAGCACCTTCTTGTACTCTTCCGAGCTTCTCAACCGTGGTTTTTCTTGGAGGATCCTGTTTCGCACTGTTTCTGTCCTGAGAATCAGCTTGATTGGTCGGTTTCTCCCCTTCAAGTACCCCCCTATTCTCTGAAAATTTACAATCTCATCCATGTCTTCTCCCCCTATTTCCGTGATGATTTTCTCAATCTCCTTTCTTTCTTCTTGCCGTCTTTCAGTGTGTGTCCTTTCCTCTCTCTCCCAAAGCCCATGGATAAACACTGATTTTGCTCTTTCCTCCTCCCATTGTCTCTCCCTCTGTGACTCTGGTTCCTGTCTGTATGTGGTCATTTTCTCCCTTGATTTTTCCAGTGGCTCTTGGTAGCATGGTTGTGCCTCAGCATTCGACCTATCTCCCTCTCCATCTGCACCCATCTGCTCTTCCCTTCCACTCCCTGGCCCTTCTTTGCAGACTGATAGGACCTTAGCATATTTCATATCTCCTTCCTTCCTGTTCAGCCTTTCAGCTTCGTATGGTGTGTCTTCTCTGGTCACTACCCCTGAGACTTGCTTCAGCCTGTTTACCTCAAATTCTAGGACCTTTACCCTGGCTACTGCAGTTTCGACTTGTGCCTCCCAATTCTTCGTCTCCTTCTCCAACCTCTTTTCCCATTTCACAGAGAGCTCTTTCTCCATTTTTTCAGAAAGCTCTCCTAATTTTCTCTCCCATTCTTGCTCTATCCTTTTCCACTGCTCCTCCATCCATTCCTCCCTACCAGTACCATTGTCATCTGATCCCTGATTCCTGCGAGTCCCAACCATTTTTTTTTTTTTTTAGTAAAAGAGAAAGTGAAAAAGAAAAAAGGGAGAGAGTGAGAGAGAGGGAGAAAGAGAGAGAAGGGGAGGGTAGAAGGAGGGGAAAAGGGGGAGAAAGTGAGAGAGAGAGGGAAAAGGTAAGAGAGAGGGGTGAGTGACAAGGGAAGAGAGGGAGAGAGAGAGAAGAGGAAGAGAGAGAGAAAGAGAGAAAGAGAGAGAGGGGGAGAGAGAGAGGGAGAGGGAGGGAGAGGGAGGGAGAGGGAGAGAGAGGAAGAGAGAGGAAGAGAGAAAGAGTGAGAGGAAGAGAGAGAGGAAGAGAGAGAGGAAGAGGGAGAGGAAGAGAGGATGAGAGAAAGGGGAGAGAGAGAGAGAGAGAGAGAGAGAGAGAGAGAGAGAGAGAGAGAGGGAGAGAGGGAGAGAGGGAGAGAGGGAGAGAGGTGGGGGGGGAGGAAGGGTTAGAGGATCACTTCACAGGAAGGTGTGAAATCCTGTATATGGGTGTGTGTGTGTGTGTGTGTGTGTGTGTGTGTGTGTGTGTGTGTGTGTGTGTGTGCGTCTGTGTGTGTGTGTGTGTGTGTGTGTGTGTGTGTGTGTGTGTGTGTGCGTGTGTGTGTGTATGTGTGTGTGTGTGTGTGTGTGTGTGTGTGTGTGTGTGTGTGTGTGTGTGTGTGTGTGTGTGTGTGTGTGTGTGTGTGCGCGCTCTGTGGTCAGCACTCACATATATGTGAGTGCTCTGTGGTCAGTCAAATAACCCGCACATAAAAGAGAGAAGCTTACGACGACGTTTCGGTCCGACTTGGACCATTGACAAAGTCACACTAACAGAGGTGGAGCAGGACGGCTATATATAGGCAGGAAGAGGTGGTGTGGTAGTAGTAGTAGTAGTAGTAGTACAAGAATTGTATATAATACCGACAAGATGAAATTAAGACACATGCACAACACCCGGGCATCCCCATCGTAGACGTTTCGCCATCCAGCCAGCCACTGGATGGCGAAACGTCCACAACAAAGACAACCAGACGCCGCACATGTGTCTTAATTTCATCAGTATTGTAGTAGTAGTAGAAGAAGAAGAGGTCCTTACTTCCTTTCCTTGATGTCCATGTCCACCGCTCAGATACAGGTTTTTCCTTTTCCGTTTACCGTAAACCTATGCACAGTGGCATGTACATTCACTACTTTTCCTATCATGCTTCCCCTGTCAAGAAAAGTGTTCTTATCTCCCTCTTTCTCCGTGCCCTCCGCATCTGTGATCCTCAGTTCCTTCCAGCAGAAATTTCCACTCTTCATAATTCGTTCTCCCGTCTTGGCTACCCTTCCCATTTCATAGACTCTGCCCTCTCACGTGCTAAACGCAATTTCTTCTCTCCCAAACTCTCTACTCATGGGAACTCTTCTATCCTCTGCCTTCCCTACATTTCCGGTCTTTCTAATCTCAACAATTCTCTCCGTCCCTTAGACATCAAGCTTACCTTCCGCCAGACTAACACTCTTCGCACTAATCTCGTTCATACCTCTCCTCCCTCTACAGATGTTCCTGGTGTCTACTCTATTTCTTGCTCCTCCTGTCCTCTTCAATACTTCGGAGAAACTGGTCGATCTCTTTCTGACAGACTTAGGGAGCACAAAAATAGTGTTAGGCTTGCCGACACTAACAATGCTCTTTTCTGTCACGTCAGAGATCATAGCCATCCTATTGACTGGTCTTCTGCTAAAACTGTCTTCCCTACTTCCAACTCGAACAGTCGCCGTCTAGTTGAATCCTCTCTAATACACAACTTTCCTTGTATGAACCTTAGCCCTGGCTTCGTCTCTGTAGATGCCTTCCTCTCCCACTACATTGTAAAACGCTCCAAACTTCAGAACACCCGTGACTTAACCTGAATCCTCATTTTCTCTTCTTCTTCTTCTTTTTCTTCTTCCTCTTCCCCTTTCCTCTTTCCTTTTCTCCTCTGGGTTGTCTTTCTCTCTCCTGTCTCGTGTTTCTGTTCCTTCTTCATTTATTTCACCACTTCCCCTTTCACGCACCTCTGTGCGCTTGCTCTCCCTCTGTGGGCATCTAGCTCTCTTGCAGTGCTCCCCTTCCTTTGTATTTGACTGGCTCGTCATCCTTATTTCCCACTTCTACCACTACCACTACTACTACCTCTTCTTCTTCTACTACTACTACAACTACTGATGAAATTAAGACACATGTGCGGCGTCTGGTTGTCTTTGTTGTGGACGTTTCGCCATCCAGTGGCTGGCTGGATGGCGAAACGTCTACGATGGGGATGCCCGGGTGTTGTGCATGTGTCTTAATTTCATCTTGTCGGTATTATATACAATTCTTGTACTACTACCACTACTACTACTTCCACCTCTTCCTGCCTATATATAGCCGTCCTGCTCCACCTTTGTTAGTGTGACTTTGTCAATGGTCCAAGTCGGACCGAAACGTCGTCGTTAGCTTCTCTCTTTTATGTGCGGGTTATTTGTGTATTGTTCCAGTCACGGTATTGTGCCTTTTTAGTGGGAGGAGTGGCACGTAGGAGTCAAAGAGGCATCACCAGACATCATAGCGATCACAGAAACCAAGCTTACAGGTATGATAACAGATGCCATCTTTCCAGCGGGATACCAGATCCTGAGAAAAGACAGAAGGAACAGGGGGGGTGGAGGAGTGGCATTGCTGATCAAACACCGATGGAATTTTGATGAGCTGGAGAGAGGAGACAGCGGAGAAGAAAGTGATTACATAGCGGGAACGCTTCACTCTGGTGGTCCCAAGGTGATAATTGCAGTGATGTATAACCCACCACAGAACAGCAGGAGGCCAAGGCAAGAGTATGACGAGAGCAATAGAGCGATGGTTGACACACTGGCTGCAGTGGCCAGAAGAGCTCATGCATGCAGGGCAAAGCTCCTGATCATGGGTGACTTTAACCACAAGGAGATCGAATGGGAGAACTTGGAGCCACATGGGGGCCAAGATACATGGAGGGCTAAGATGATGGAGGTGGTACTGGAAAACTTCATGTACCAACACGTAAGGGACACTACAAGAGAGAGAGGAGAGGATGAACCAGCAAGACTGGACTTAGTATTCACCTTGAGTAGTGCAGATATTGAGGACATCACATATGAAAGACCCCTTGGGGCCAGCGATCATGTGGTTTTAAGCTTCGAATACACAGTAGAGCTACAAGTGGAGGGGGAAGCAGGAAGGCCAGGACGAATGAAGCCAAACTACAAGAAAGGGGACTACACGGGAATGAGGAACTTCCTGAACGGGGTTCAGTGGGACAGAGAACTGGCAGGGAAGCCAGTTAATGAGATGATGGAATATGTAGCAACAATGTGCAAGGAGGCTGAGGAGAGGTTTGTACCCAAGGGTAACAGGAATAATGAAAAAGCCAGGATGAGCCCATGGTTCACCCAAAGGTGCAAGGAGGCAAAAACCAAGTGTGCTAGGGAATGGAAGAAATATAGAAGGCAAAGGACCCAGGAGAATAAGGAGAGCAGTCGTAGAGCCAGAAATAAATATGCACAGATAAGAAGGGAGGCTCAACGACAATATGAAAACGATATAGCAGCAAAAGCCAAATCTGACCCGAAGCTGTTATACAGCCACATCAGGAGGAAAACAACACTCAAGGACCAGGTAATCAGGCTAAGGAAGGAAGGAGGAGAGACAACAAGAAATGACCGTGAAGTATGTGAGGAACTCAACAAGAGATTCAAAGAAGTGTTCACAGAGGAGACAGAAGGGGCTCCAGAAAGACGGAGAGGTGGGGTACACCACCAAGTGCTGGACACAGTACACACAACCGAGGAAGAAGTGAAGAGGCTTCTGAGTGAGCTAGATACCTCAAAGGCAATGGGGCCAGATAACATCTCTCCATGGGTCCTGAGAGAGGGAGCAGAGGCGCTATGTGTACCCCTAACAACAATATTCAATACATCTATCGAAACAGGGAGATTGCCTGAGGCATGGAAGACAGCAAATGTAGTCCCAATCTTTAAAAAAGGAGACAGACATGAAGCACTAAACTACAGACCAGTGTCACTGACATGTATAGTATGCAAAGTCATGGAGAAGATTATCAGGAGAAGAGTGGTGGAACACTTAGAAAGGAATGATCTCATCAACAGCAGCCAACATGGTTTCAGGGACAGGAAATCCTGTGTCACAAACCTACTGGAGTTCTATGACATGGTGACAGCAGTAAGACAAGAGAGAGAGGGGTGGGTGGATTGCATTTTCTTGGACTGCAAGAAGGCGTTTGACACAGTTCCACACAAGAGATTAGTGCAAAAACTGGAGGACCAAGCAGGGATAACAGGGAAGGCACTACAATGGATCAGGGAATACTTGTCAGGAAGACAGCAGCGAGTCATGGTACGTGGCGAGGTGTCAGAGTGGGCACCTGTGACCAGCGGGGTCCCACAGGGGTCAGTCCTAGGACCAGTGCTGTTTCTGGTATTTGTGAACGACATGACGGAAGGAATAAACTCCGAGGTGTCCCTGTTTGCAGATGACGTGAAGTTGATGAGAAGAGTTCATTCGATCGAAGACCAGGCAGAACTACAAAGGGATCTGGACAGGCTGCAGACCTGGTCCAGCAATTGGCTCCTGGAGTTCAATCCCACCAAGTGCAAAGTCATGAGGATTGGGGAAGGGCAAAGAAGACCGCAGACGGAGTACAGTCTAGGGGGCCAGAGACTACAAACATCACTCAAGGAAAAAGATCTTGGGGTGAGTATAACACCAGGCACATCTCCTGAAGCGCACATCAACCAAATAACTGCTGCAGCATATGGGCGCCTGGCAAACCTCAGAACAGCATTCCGACATCTTAATAAGGAATCGTTCAGGACCCTGTACACCGTGTACGTTAGGCCCATATTGGAGTATGCGGCACCAGTTTGGAACCCACACCTAGCCAAGCATGTAAAGAAACTAGAGAAAGTGCAAAGGTTTGCAACAAGACTAGTCCCAGAGTTAAGAGGTATGTCCTATGAGGAGAGGTTAAGGGAAATCAACCTGACGACACTGGAGGACAGGAGAGATAGGGGGGACATGATAACGACATTACAAAATACTGAGAGGAATTGACAAGGTGGACAAAGACAGGATGTTCCAGAGATTGGACACAGTAACAAGGGGACACAGTTGGAAGTTGAAGACACAGATGAATCACAGGGATGTTAGGAAGTATTTCTTCAGCCACAGAGTAGTCAGGAAGTGGAATAGTTTGGGAAGCGATGTAGTGGAGGCAGGATCCATACATAGCTTTAAGCAGAGGTATGATAAAGCTCACGGGCACAAGACACACAGCCAGGCAACCAAAGCACAAGACACACAGCCAGGCAACCAAAGCACAAGACACACAGCCAGGCAACCAAAGCACAAGACACACAGCCAGGCAACCAAAGCACAAGACACACAGCCAGGCAACCAAAGCACAAGACACACAGCCAGGCAGGCAAAGCACAAGACACACAGCCAGGCAACCAAAGCACAAGACACACAGCCAGGCAACCAAAGCACAAGACACACAGCCAGGCAACCAAAGCACAAGACACACAGCCAGGCAACCAAAGCACAAGACACACAGCCAGGCAACAAAAGCACAAGACACACAGCCAGGCAACCAAAGCACAAGACACACAGCCAGGCAACCAAAGCACAAGACACACAGCCAGGCAACCAAAGCACAAGACACACAGCCAGGCAACCAAAGCACAAGACACACAGCCAGGCAGGCAAGGCACAAGACACACAGCCAGGCAGGCAAGGCACAAGACACACAGCCAGGCAGGCAAGGCACAAGACACACAGCCAGGCAGGCAAGGCACAAGACACACAGCCAGGCAACCAAAGCACAAGACACACAGCCAGGCAGGCAAGGCACAAGACACACAGCCGGGCAACCAAAGCACAAGACACACAGCCAGGCAACCAAAACACAAGACACACAGCCAGGCAGGCAAGGCACAAGACACACAGCCAGGCAACCAAAGCACAAGACACACAGCCAGGCAGGCAAGGCACAAGACACACAGCCAGGCAGGCAAGGCACAAGACACACAGCCAGGCAGGCAAGGCACAAGACACACAGCCAGGCAGGCAAGGCACAAAGCCAGGCACACAAGACACACAGCCAGGCAGGCAAGGCACAAGACACACAGCCAGGCAGGCAAGGCACAAGACACACAGCCGGCCAGGCAAGGCACAAGACACAGCCAGCAAGGCACAAGGCCACAAGACAAGACACACAGCCAGGCAAAAGCACAAGACACACAGCCGGGCACAAGACACACACACAGCCGGGCAGGCAAGGCACAAGACACACAGCCAGGCAGGCAAGGCACAAGACACACAGCCAGGCAACCAAAGCACAAGACACACAGCCAGGCAGGCAAGGCACAAGACACACAGCCAGGCAACCAAAGCACAAGACACACAGCCAGGCAACCAAAGCACAAGACACACAGCCAGGCAGGCAAGGCACAAGACACACAGCCAGGCAGGCAAGGCACAAGACACACAGCCAGGCAGGCAAGGCACAAGACACACAGCCAGGCAGGCAAGGCACAAGACACACAGCCAGGCAGGCAAGGCACAAGACACACAGCCAGGCAGGCAAGGCACAAGACACACAGCCAGGCAGGCAAGGCACAAGACACACAGCCAGGCAGGCAAGGCACAAGACACACAGCCAGGCAGGCAAGGCACAAGACACACAGCCAGGCAGGCAAGGCACAAGACACACAGCCAGGCAACCAAGGCACAAGACACACAGCCGGGCAGGAAAGGCACAAGACATACAGATAGGCAGGCAAGGCACAAGACACACAGCCAGGCAGGCAAGGCACAAGACACACAGCTGGGCAGGCAAGGCACAAGACACACAGCCAGGCAGGCAAGGCACAAGACACACAGCCAGGCAGGCAAGGCACAAGACACACAGCCAGGCAGGCAAGGCACAAGACACACAGCCAGGCAGGCAAGGCACAAGACACACAGCCAGGCAGGCAAGGCACAAGACACACAGCCAGGCAGGCAAGGCACAAGACACACAGCCAGGCAGGCAAGGCACAAGACACACAGCCAGGCAGGCAAGCCAGGCACACAAGACACACAGCCAGGCAGGCAATGCACAAGACACACAGCCAGGCAGGCAAGGCACAAGACACACAGCCAGGCAGGCAAGGCACAAGACACACAGCCAGGCAGGCAAGGCACAAGACACACAGCCAGGCAGGCAAGGCACAAGACACACAGCCAGGCAGGCAAGGCACAAGACACACAGCCAGGCAGGCAAGGCACAAGCCACAGGCAAGGCACACACACAGCCAGGCAGGCAAGGCACAAGACACACAGCCAGGCAGGCAAGGCACAAGACACACAGCCAGGCAGGCAAGGCACAAGACACACAGCCAGGCAGGCAAGGCACAAGACACACAGCCAGGCAGGCAAGGCACAAGACACACAGCCAGGCAGGCAAGGCACAAGACACACAGCCAGGCAGGCAAGGCACAAGACACACAGCCAGGCAGGCAAGGCACAAGACACACAGCCAGGCAGGCAAGGCACAAGACACACAGCCAGGCAGGCAAGGCACAAGACACACAGCCAGGCAGGCAAGGCACAAGACGCACACACAGCCAGGCAGGCAAGGCACAAGACACACAGCCAGGCAGGCAAGGCACAAGACACACAGCCAGGCAGGCAAGGCACAAGACACACAGCCAGGCAGGCAAGGCACAAGACACACAGCCAGGCAGGCAAGGCACAAGACACACAGCCAGGCAGGCAAGGCACAAGACACACAGCCAGGCAGGCAAGGCACAAGACACACAGCCAGGCAGGCAAGGCACAAGACACACAGCCAGGCAGGCAAGGCACAAGACACAAAGCCAGGCAGGCAAGGCACAAGACACAGCCACACAGGCAAGGCACAAGACACACAGCCACACAGGCAAGGCACAAGACACACAGCCAGGCAGGCAAGGCACAAGACACACAGCCAGGCAGGCAAGGCAGAAGACACACAGCCAGGCAGGCATGGCACAAGACACAGCCAGGCAGGCAAGGCACAAGACACACAGCCAGGCAGGCAAGGCACAAGACACACAGCCAGGCAGGCAAGGCACAAGACACACAGCCAGGCAGGCAAGGCACAAGACACACAGCCAGGCAGGCAAGGCACAAGACACACAGCCAGGCAGGCAAGGCACAAGACACACAGCCAGGCAGGCAAGGCACAAGACACACAGCCAGGCAGGCAAGGCACAAGACACACAGCCAGGCAGGCAAGGCACAAGACACACAGCCAGGCAGGCAAGGCACAAGACACACAGCCAGGCAGGCATGTCAATAGACACAGCCAGGCAGGCAAGGCACAAGACACACAGCCAGGCAGGCAAGGCACAAGACACACAGCCAGGCAGGCAAGGCACAAGACACACAGCCAGGCAGGCAAGGCACAAGACACACAGCCAGGCAGGCAAGGCACAAGACACACAGCCAGGCAGGCAAGGCACAAGACACACAGCCAGGCAGGCAAGGCACAAGACACACAGCCAGGCAGGCAAGGCACAAGACACACAGCCAGGCAGGCAAGGCACAAGACACACAGCCAGGCAGGCAAGGCACAAGACACACAGCCAGGCAGGCAAGGCACAAGACACACAGCCAGGCAGGCAAGGCACAAGACACACAGCCAGGCAGGCAAGGCACAAGACACACAGCCAGGCAGGCAAGGCACAAGACACACAGCCAGGCAGGCAAGGCACAAGACACACAGCCAGGCAGGCAAGGCACAAGACACACAGCCAGGCAGGCAAGGCACAAGACACACAGCCAGGCAGGCAAGGCACAAGACACACAGCCAGGCAGGCAAGGCACAAGACACACAGCCAGGCAGGCAAGGCACAAGACACACAGCCAGGCAGGCAAGGCACAAGACACACAGCCAGGCAGGCAAGGCACAAGACACACAGCCAGGCAGGCAAGGCTGCAGTAAGGAACAAGTTCAACCTCTCTTGTCCAATAAGCTGTTATTTTAACTTCTTATTGTAGACACTTCTTTTCTTTTAGTCTGGATGTTAAGAGTTCAGATGCTTACCTTGACAGACTGAGGACACGTATCAGATCACTGAGTTCTTCTTGGAAGAAGGTTAGGTTAGGTAAGGTTCGTCAGGAAACATGACAAGTGTTTCCTGACGCGGGTCTTAGTCAGATGATGACCCGCCGTTGGAGCTTTAGGCCATCTGTCTGAGGCCTTCCGCTAGCTTACCGGTCCACTCATTTAAAATTTATGGTCAGTTATAACCATTTTTTTCCTTGGAAGAACTGATGTGGTGTTGAAATGCTATCACCTGTGTTACATCCTAAACTCTGAGTTTCTTCAACATCTGACAACGGAATGTCAGACAGTGTTGCAAACACAAGTATGGTGACGTCTTCACTGTGTGGCACCGGCCTCTTTGCTGACTCCAAATCAGGATATTCCTACTTGACTTCCTTTTATCGACTGAAACCTTTCGCATTCACAATAAGAATAATGATGATAAAAATATCTTTATTTGTACAAGTAGGTTACATGTACAAGGTATACAGGCCTAGCTGATGTCAATGAGATTCTACTATATTGGAAAGCCACTTGTTATGCAGAGTATTTCGGGCAAATTAGGCCAGTTTTGTCCCAGGATGCTACCCACACCAGTCGACTAACACCCAGGTACCCATTATTACTGATGGGTGGACAGCCGGTGTAAGGAAAAGCGCCTAGTATTTCCACCCCTTCGTCGGGAATTGAACCCGGACCCTCACCACGTGAAGTGAGAGCTTCTGCCACCAGGCCACGAGCCACCATACAGAAATAACAATCGTCGTGTTGGTTTTTCGACTGTCTCCACACAATAGGCACACCCAAGTTTAAGCATATACTTTGCCTATTTTTCCACTGCCGTAAGCATTCTACACAGGTTTTGCAAACCATATAGGGAGCCCAAGACTTGTCTTGTTCTTAAAGCGCCACTCCAAAATACGCAAGATAAGCTCGTTTTACAAAGTCTGTGATGTTTATGTTTTGCTTTTGCAAAGAGTATTCGCCACAAATGTAGCAGAATGTTTTGGGATTGTTTAAGCAGACTCTTCGTGAGGAACTCATGTTTATCTGGAAAAAAATAAAATTTACAGTATTGTCAGGTGGTCGTTGTTAATACAACTCTTTTCGTTAAATATTCAATTATTTAAAAATAAAATTTTAATCCTTATTAAAACTATCTGTATGTATAAAGTGTCACTACATAAACATATAAAAGCGTTATTGTTAAGTTCCCTCTTACCTGACGGTAGATATGCAATATCTTACAAACTGGAGCCAATTTGGAAAACCTACTGGTGACATTTTCGATTTCAGTAACCCAAAAATATCCTAAATACTTTCAAATATCTTTGACAAGAAATTTTTTTTTGTTGATCAGTGAATTAATTATCTAGGGCCTTCAGGATGCTGATGGGCTGGCAATTGACTAGATATTGTCAATGAAAGAAACATAAATTCATAACATCATTGATCACACAGGTGTTGAGGCTGAGGTCTTCCATGTGGTAAATTCTTAGAGAATTAAGAAATAAACGAGGAACCAAATACGACCGTCCTGACGCTTGTATCCGAAATGGCGCTAGATTGTATCTTGAGATGGAAACAGTTTTTATTTGGGGGGGATGGGGGAAAGAGGCAATGGACAGATAACATCATGTGTACCACGATCAAGACAGATAACTACATGAGAGAGCACATTTTGTTTAGAGAATAGAAACAAACAGTCGTAATCCGGAAAAGTGAAAAATGAAAAATATAAATGATATCTAAATTCAACGCTAATATATAAATTAAACTTGGGTGTCTGGTTGATGTTAACACAGTCTTGTAGAGATTATAGCCGTTGTTGATGATGTGTGTGTGTGGGGAAGGGGGGGGGTCACAGGTGTTGGTGACAAGCCAACGGCCAGTTCTTCACAGAGTCTATAGCCTTGAATAGTCAGTCCAGATGACAGGAAAGCAGATTCTTTACCACTACAAAGATGAGTGGTTATGGTCTGCTGTCGCCTACAAGTAATCAGGTAGGTAGATCCAACATGTGACGTCTCCGGACTTTTGCAAAAGTCCTTCTCCTTCAACACTTCTCGTTGGTTGACAGGTGACCCGATATGTCATTCCAAGATGGAAAGAGAGACAGGTTACCCACTGCTTAAGAAATCACTCTCCATGATAAGTACAATACCTAAAGGACGTGTTGATTATCATAACATCTAACATGGAGATCAAGGCTGAAAGGACTAAGTTTATTATTGGTCAAAAGTGAAGCTTTCAACCAATAAGTCCACTAGAATAGGAGCAGGCTTGTTCTTACAGTTGTGCTGGGAGCTGTGAGTCGAGTGATTACTGTTTGACCGGAGCCCCACACGTCACCTTTTGGGGTGGGGGAAAAAGGGGGGGGGGGATAACGGGAGCTAGACTTACCCTACCTTAACAAGCAGCCGGCAATCAAACTATCGTTACCATATACTCGTTCGCTACTCCTATCTGTTGAACTTTTCCCTCACAGTAGACAAATCCCTAGATAGTGTAGTAATAATTTAGCCCAAGCTCATAGATGCAATAATAAATGCGGTTTTCAATGAAGATCAAATATTGAGAATGGACATAGGGAACAGAGGAGGTACAGCAGTAGCGTTGCTATCGGGAACCAATGAAGTTTTTTAGGTGGGCAGAATATACGATGAGAGTTCGACCGACTACATAACTGACACAATTACAACTGGAAGACCCAAGGTGGTAACAGCAATGACGTTCAACCTACCATTAAAGAAGATACCTAGGCAGGATTATGACAAAAGGGCGTCGGTGGGCACGTTTGTAGACCTGGCTAGAAGATACCACATTGACAGTGCAAAACTATTGATCATTAAAGACTTCATAAATAAAGAAGCTTGACAGAAAGACAGGGAAAAAACAATAGAGCATGTAGGAGGCAAGTGCCAGTTGTCTGAAGGAAAATAAATACCCAGAAACAGAAGAAACAGAGGAAAGAAGTGTTAGCACTTGGAACACAATGAGGTACCGGAGGAAAAAGTTAAACGAGTAAGAACGTGGAAGAAAAATTGTAACCAAAGAATACAACAAAATAGAGAAATAAGCAGTAGAACCAGAAACAAATATATATATATATATATATATATATATATATATATATATATATATATATATATATATATATATATATATATATGTGAATTAAAAGAGAGGTTGAACAGAAATTTGGAGTGACAACCTAATTTGTGTCACAGTTGACTAGCAGCCACAGGAGAAAAAAAGAAAACTGCGAAGGATAAGTAAATAAGGCTGAAGAAGAAAGGAGGTGAGCTTACTAGGAATGATCAGAAAGTCTGTGATTAGCTAAACAAAAAAATTAGGGAGATATTTACATTGGAATCAATGGAGATAAAGATGGAGAGTGAGTTGATGTGTTCTAGATACAGTACACACAACAGGAGTTTAAGGTTGCTGCTTACCATAACCCCCAAGTCCTTTTCGCAATCTGTATGGTTAAGTTCTACATTATTTAACTTATAAGTGCTAGGGTTATGGGCACTCCCGAGCTTCAGAACTTTGCATTTATCTACATTGAACTGCATCTGCCACTTTTCTGACCAAGAGTAGAGTTTGTCTAAATCCTCCTGAAGTTCCCTAACATCTACGTTTGAATCAATTATCCTACCTATCTTCGTGTCATCGGCGAATTTGCTCATATCACTAGTAATTCCTTCATCAAGATCATTGATATATATTATAAACAACAACGGGCCCAAGACTGATCCCTGTGGAACGCTACTTGTTACTGATCCCCACTCGGATTTAACCCCATTTATGGACACTCTTTGCTTCCTGTCTGTGAGCCATGATTCGATCCACGAGAGCACCCTTCCCCCAATGCCATGAGCTGCTACTTTCTTCAACAGTCTTTGGTGTGGAACTCTATCAAATGCCTTACTAAAATCTAAGTAAATAATATCAAATTCTTTATCGTGGTCAACAGCCTCAAAAGCTTTACTGAAGAAAGTTAATAAATTAGTTAGACAAGACCGGCCTCTTGTGAATCCATGCTGAGTATCATTAATCAAGCTATGCTTATCGAGATGGCTTCTTATAATCTCAGCTATAATTGACTCTAGTAATTTGCCTACAATTGAGGTCAGGCTTATTGGGCGGTAATTTGACGGTAACGACTTGTCCACTGTTTTAAAAATAGGAATTACATTAGCCATCTTCCACATATCAGACACTGCACCTGTTTGAAGAGATAAATTAAAAATATTAGTTAATGGTTCACAGACTTCCATTTTGCATTCCTTTAGAACCCTTGAAAAAACCTCATCAGGACCCGGTGACTTATTTTGCTTCAGTCTGTCTATCTGCTTCACAACCATTTCACTAGTGACTGTGATGTTACATAATTTATCTTCTTCTGATCCACTATAAAAATTAATTACTGGAATATTATTAGTGTCTTCCTGTGTAAAAACCGAGAGAAAATAATTATTTAAAATCGAGCACATTTCATTCTCTTTGTCAGTAAGATGCCCATAGTTATTTTTAAGGGGACCTATCTTATCTCTGACTTTTGTTCTATAGACCTGGAAAAAACTTTTTGGGTTAGTTTTAGAATCCCTAGCAACTTTAATTTCATAGTCCCTTTTAGCTTTTCTTATCCCCTTTTTAATGTCCCTCTTAATGTCAATATACTGATTCATAAGATGACCCTCGCCTCTTTTGATACGCCTATAAATTCCTTTCTTATGCCCTAGTAGATATTTCAGCCTATTATTCATCCATTTTGGGTCATTTCTATTTGATCTAATTTCCTTATAAGGGATAAACGTTCTTTAAGCAGCATGTATTGTGTTCAGAAAACTCATATTGATAGCTCTCTTCGTTACCCCAGTCAACAGATGATAAGTGTTCTCTAAGCCCATCGTAATCTGCTAAGCGAAAATCTGGGACTGTTACTGAGTTATCGCTACTATCATACTTCCATTCAATTCTACATGTAATTGATTTGTGGTCGCTAGCACCCAGTTAAGTACTACAAAGACAATGGGACCAAACAACATCTCTTCATGACCTCGGATAAAGGTCGTCGAGGAACTGCGTGAACCACTTGCAACTATCTTCAACAAGTTATCTGAAACATGACATATGCAAGAGGTCTGGAAAATAGCGAATGAAGTCCCAATATTTAAAAAAAAGAACAGATATGTGACAGTGACCTACATGTCAGTGTCACTGACGTACATAGTATGCAAGGTTATGGAAAATATTTTCAGAAGAGTTGTGGAGCACCTGTAAAGGAGAGAATTCATGAATAGCAAACAGAAGTGTTCTCTAGATGGTAAATCCTGTTTCACAAAGTTCTCTGTAAAAGTCAACTGAGTTACAATATTAAAAAATGCTAACCTTAATTATTGCGTAATAATTACTCCCAAATAAAATTAAATATGCTTAGTACATTATTTTAATTCTTCTCATAAACCAACTACTTTATTTCATATTGCACATTCATACAACACCTCTGATCATCAGTAGTTTAATTATGTTTGTTTACAGTATTCTGTATTTTAATATAGTATAAACCGAGGGTTTCACACACAAAATACAGAGGAAATATTTAAAATATATAGAATTAATGAGTCTCAACCTATAACAACATATCATTTGGAAGATTTAAAAGGTGAAAAGATTAAAGGATCATTTTATCGCTAAGAATTGA
The DNA here is from genome assembly GCF_038502225.1 of Cherax quadricarinatus. Taxonomy (NCBI): domain Eukaryota; kingdom Metazoa; phylum Arthropoda; class Malacostraca; order Decapoda; family Parastacidae; genus Cherax; species Cherax quadricarinatus. The sequence continues at coordinate 86,486 of NW_027196127.1, read as the reverse complement.
CCCCAGTCATACCACCTCCAGAATATATTATCCACAGAGTATTGAAACGAAAAAAAAAATGGTGGAATTACGCATTATTTGGTATCTTATTAAGGTTATGATCCAACTTTTAATTCGTGGGTCAAAAAAGAAGATTTGTTGAAAATTAAGGAATTAATTACTTTACGTTCTAGTCTCCCTCACAATCAACAAAAAAGTTTATTACAACAGTTTAAGAAAACACATATAAGTTGTATCAGTGAGATTTATAAGGATTTTATCAAGAATAAAATACCGCTAGATCCTAAAAAAATTAAAAAATACAAGAACGAGATTAGAGCATTAGCTTGTAAGAAAATTGGTTTTCAACGTAAAAAATATTTGTTGAGTATCAGAGGTGGAAATCTTCTAAGCATTATATTACCTCTAACAGTAGATATTATTTCAAGATTGTTTAGTAAATCATGAAAGAATTCTATCTTGTACCGATTTCAGTTATGAATCGGAAAACCCTCGAGATAGTAAAATCGGTGGGTGATGGGAATTTAGAAGGAGGTAGATGCTTGAAGCGCAAGATTAAGCGAAACCCTGTAAGAGAACTTAACCCACCTGCAGTTGCTTCGGTGAAACCTCAGAAAACCCCAGATTTGTCAACATTGATGCACATAAGAGTGAGTGCACGAAATATAGAATAATTGAAATCATTGTTGGTATTATTACAAATGAATCCTTGGGTGAGTTGGGATGAGAATGGTGACCTTCTTACCCCCATAACTAAATGTATTATTAAAAAATTAAATGTTTTATCCGAAAATAATGTGAAATCATGGAGAGAAGAATCGATTTGATTACTTATCAAAAATAAAGCATTTATTAAATGTGTCAGGTATACATTTCCATTTTGTAAGGAATCCAAAAGTGCGAACTCAGTTATTGCATGAAGGAGGAGGCAGCGCCACGCATGAGGAATCACCGTGGATAACATAATAGGTAAGTATATAAGCTTTATGATTATGTGTTTTTACTCAGTCTGGGTTATAAGAGTGACTGTGACGAGATGGCTCAACAACTTCTATACATCTGTTACAATTTCAGTGTTGATTTATTTCCACCATACACCGTCGGCATTCATTAATAAATTATATGATCCTATTATAATAGATAATAAAATTGATTATGAGGTTGTTCTGAAAAATACAATTTATCCCGACACATATGCCTCATAATATCTTCCTCTAAAACAAAGATATTAACAAGCAAACGACATCCCTCATCCATCTATTTGCAGGGTGAAATCATTAGCTACGTTAAAACTTACAGATATCTTGGTGTAGATGTACCCTTTAACAAATCCACTATACCACAACTAAATAAGAAATGCAAAGCTAGGCTAAATGCTCTCAAAGCTGTTGCTGGCTACAACCCCAACTATGATGCTAATGTGAGAATCGTGAGAATGATGTACATAGCCTGTGTTAGGTCCCTAATTGATTATGCTACTCCCATGTTGATATTAGCTAGAGAAAGTTCTCTCCGACCCTTTGAGTTAATGCAAAATGAAGCTCTCAGAATTATTCTTGGCTGTCCCAGATCTACAAAAGTTCTTAACATGAGGAAGGGGCTCGGTATTTCTAGTATCAGTGATAGGATTGTTGAGATTAACACTGTACTCGGTATTAGAATGTTGAGAAAAGAACCAGACACTGTCACAATGAATCTTGCAAAGTGTCTAGAGGTAAATACACACAGATCTAAATGGATTGTGAAAACATGCAATTACATCAAGTTTTATAACCTGCATGAACTGTATCACTGTAGGCAACAAGAGCATTTCACCCCTTCGTGGAAGATGTGTTCATTTAGTATCACATACCTGCAAGTTCCTCCCAAGAAGCTCATTGCTAGTAATCCCTTCCTTAAATCACTTGTTAGAGCAACTGCTCAAGAAGAAATTTCTCACCTAGCTGATAGTAATAAGTTATCACAAGGAAAGAGTAAGGTTATGAGGATAACAAAAAGATTAGGTGATGAAAGATTGGATATCAGTTTCGAGGGAGAGAGTATGGAGGAGGTGAATGTATTCAGATATTTGGAAGTGGACGTGTCAGCGGATGGGTCTATGAAAGATGAGGTGAATCATAGAATTGATGAGGGGAAAAGGGTGAGTGGTGCACTTAGGAGTCTGTGGAGACAAAGAGCTTTGTCCTTGGAGGCAAAGAGGGGAATGTATGAGAGTATAGTTTTACCAACGCTCTTATATGGATGTGAAGCATGGGTGATGAATGTTGCAGCGAGGAGAAGGCTGGAGGCAGTGGAGATGTCATGTCTGAGGGCAATGTGTGGTGTGAATATAATGCAGAGAATTCGTAGTTTGGAAGTTAGGAGGAGGTGCGGGATTACCAAAACTGTTGTCCAGAGGGCTGAGGAAGGGTTTTTGAGGTGGTTCGGACATGTAGAGAGAATGGAGCGAAACAGAATGACTTCAAGAGTGTATCAGTCTGTAGTGGAAGGAAGGCGGGGTAGGGGTCGGCCTAGGAAAGGTTGGAGGGAGTAAAGGAGGTTTTGTGTGCGAGGGGCTTGGACTTCCAGCAGGCATGCGTGAGCGTGTTTGATAGGAGTGAATGGAGGCAAATGGTTTTTAATACTTGACGTGCTGTTGGAGTGTGAGCAAAGTAACATTTATGAAGGGGTTCAGGGAAACCAGCAGGCCGGACTTGAGTCCTGGAGATGGGAAGTACAGTGCCTGCACTCTGAAGGAGGGGTGTTAATGTCGCAGTTTAAAAACTGTAGTGTAAAGCATTCTTCTGGCAAGACAGTGATGGAGTGAATGATGGTGAAAGTTTTTCTTTTTCGGGCCACCCTGCCTTGGTGGGAATAGGCCAGTGTGATAATAAAATAAAAAGTTATATACACTGATGGATCTAAACAGGAGTCTTCTGGCAGGGCTGCATCTGCTCTTCTTGCCACATCCCTTGTTAAGAACGATAATAAATTTGTTGAGTTAGGCATAAAAATTAACAACTGGCCGTCTACACTGCAAACTGAATTGTTTGCAATCCTAATGGCGCTAAAGCTAACCTATGACACTGAGATTGACTCTCATCATTACTGATTCTACATCATCATTGAAGGCTCTTGACTCATATAATGACTCCAACAATATGCTCTTTGGATAAGCCAGGTATAGATACTCAAAAATTAGGGACAAAGGAATTAATGTACAATTGCTATGGATCCCATCACACACTGGATTACTCCTTCATGATAAAGTTGATATGTTAGCCAAGAAGAGTACCCAGAAGGAGAATGTAGAATATAACTTTGGTATAACTGTGTCTAACATTAGGAATAATATTAGGAGAGAAGTAAATAATGAAAATTATTGTTACAGGAATGTAGTTAGAAGCCTGAGTAGATCTATAACCCACTATGATAACATGAACGTAGATAAGTATGTTTATAGAGCAACGTGCAATGTGAACAGACTGACTGATGTTGTAGTGGGCAGGCTTAGGCTTGGTTACAAGTACTTCTGGCAGTTTGGGAGACACACAGATGATGATCAAACTAAATGTAAATTATGTGATCAGGCATATGGTCACTCTCTTGAACACTATTTGCTTAATTGTTCACTTATTGAGGAATACAGAGACAGACAGTATAATAACCTATGTGACATGTCAAGATATCTTATTAATGAAAATAAGCAAATTTCCTAAATTTGCTTGTAACAGATAAGTGAACTATAGATATGTAGATATAAATCCATATGTATTCCTGTTAACTCTTTGGGGCCTAGTTCCTAGGCCTTTTGTGTATACATATGCTCTTGCGCTACCGTCCACAGGATGGATATGGGGTGCACAATAAACTAGCCACTTCGGTGGTAAACTCTAAATTTAATCACAAAAGAATTTGAGTATATATATTAAATGTGAGAAATCTACTGTAAATAAATTTTTCCACGAAATTGATATGAGCAAAATTATTGGAGGTGATATGGCAAGGATTTTAGAAGCAATAAATTAGGATATTAATGAAAATATGATAAGTAAAGTTAAAAAGTCAACAGGTATTATCATCCCCAAAAATTCAACTGTGTTAACTTATCATTCCGGAATATAGAGTGGTTATTAACTTGAAAAAAAAATACTACCTTCGAATATTAAAAGTGGTTATGTGGGGTTGAAATTTGATAGATAATGATGTGATATGTTGAGGTTCTCAGGTAATGAAGACTTGTATGTTTTTACCAGTAAAAATTAAGTTATTTGTAACGAGTCTTTTGAGAAGGAAGTAAACCCACCCGATCCTGAATCAGGCATTAATTATATGCTAATATATAGTGATTTGATTGATCCCATTATTTTTGGGCATCAGTTGATATCTCTTTTGGGTGTAGTTGATATTAATACATTAAGATCTAATTATGATCCCACAATGTACAAACCCCTCAATAAAAAGATAATTGATCAAGTGAGTATTAAGCTCGCTGATCAGAAAGGAAGATTAATTCAATATAATGATAAGTGTTCTACTGTATGTGTACTACATTTAAGACCTATAAAACGAGAGTGAATGATCAAGTTGAGTTAATATTGAACGAACCGTCAAGATGAGAACCAGTTTCTCCCCTCCTTCAGTGGAATCATTCCTGAAACTCTTAGATACTTCGAGGGTAAAAGAGGGAGGTTTGGATATCATATTATATAAAGCTAGAGGGAGGAGCGGGGGACCAGAAAAGTATTACCATTCTTATTGAATACCTTTGCCCCGGAAGTATTGCAATATGCACATAATGTGTTGAAAGACGTTAGTAGTACTGCAATGAAAAATTCAGCGAGGAATAGAAGTGTAGAAACATTGAAGAATGTAGGACAAAAGTTATTGTCTGGAGGAAGCAGAAAAAATGATTTGAAACGATTGAAAATTAATGATTTAAGAAAGTGAAACTTTTAATTATCTTCAATCTCTTGATAGCTTTCACAATGTTAATATGTCGGCTGGTGCTCTATACGTTATACCAGGGGGGGATCAACGCCCCCGTGCCCAGTTATACTCATTCGATAACTGATGGATTCCCAATATTACCAGGACACGTCATTATTGAATCCTCTATAGCAGCTAGACGCACCTGTGAAGTATTACCAGTAAATCAGGGTTCTGATAAATTTCTCGAATTTAAAATACAAAATTCAGAAGGACGTTTTGGTAAATTGGACAAATCTAGCATTGAAAATGAGCATAATTATAAAAAATCGGATGGGAGTGCATTGGGAGATGGAGATAAGGTGTTATTTGTGAATTCTATAAGTCAGATAATATTCAAATTTGTGTGTTTGTATCTCAATGAATAGCTTATACGGGCGGCACTATCACTGAGGTGTGAAATTTCACACTTATGTGTGAAAAGGCGACATCCTTTGAGAAGCCGCTCAGCCGCATTGTCTACTACTCTCAACCCCAGCAATCCTATACAGATGAGTTCTTAAAGGTGAGCGCACACACACACTTTCATTCTCCACTAACACAAGCATTATGTATACCCGAAGGGCAACTATAAGTGATTGACTTATATTATTTTCCTCCAACATTTTCCTTATGTTTTCTCATAAAACAAGAAAGCCTCACCCAAACAACTTCGATTCTTTAACGATTGTTTACAGTAACTAGGACAAAACTCTTGGTACAACTTGCATGTGTAAGCCCTCGATGACCTAAGTTCTCGAATCCATTCCGTGCATCTGGAATGGCTTCGATAACTCCCAAAACTTCCTGCGGTGCAGCTTCCATCGTTAAAAAAAAGTTGCCTTCTAATTCGATCATAGTTGTGAGTAAAATTCAATTGTAGGTGAACATCTGCCATTTTTTCGTGTGCAGAACAGAGTGATTCTTTTCACGTGTAATCGCATTTAAATATATTTGAGTCTACCCTTTTTATAATTGCTTTAATGTTTAATGGTTGATTCATCTTACCCATTATAATTAGTTTTTTTGTTCGGACAAATATGCCGGTGTAAAAAATAAATCACTGAAAGTGCAATAACTGGAAAATTACTTTTCTGTTTGACTTCAAATTTTCGGGCGGGGAGAAGTAAGTTTCCTGTTGTTATGTGTATTGTAAATCACAATTTGCAATATTATTAAACTAATGGAAATATTGATTTCCATTCATTAAGAAAGGTCTTGTCTTCGGCTTCAATATATAAACAATGATACATTCCATAAAAAGAATAACATCCTGTAAGGTGAATCTCTGTAGCAGCAAATTTGAAATATTTCGGAAATTGTTTAAAATCTTGGAATCGTTGGATTCTGAACAGCTACTGGAGAATGTCCTAAATACGCTTCTAACTTTTATTCCTGAAGATCTTAATTCAAAGAAAACTTGACTTTTACTGTCAACAATGTGAGTTTTAAATTGAGAATTATATAACTTAAACTTGTTTAAATGTGACACTTAAGTGTTGGTGTACCTGAAGTGACACTTAAGTGTTGGTGTACCTGAAGTGACACTTAAGTGTTGGTGTACCTGAAGTGACACTTAAGTGTTGGTGTACCTGAAGTGGAAGTATTTATATATTGAACATAGACATTAAATATTCTTTCTCTGAGGAATGAAAAGAATTTTAAATAGAACAGAACTGCTCGAAAAATATTTAGAAATATTAAAAACTTGTGTTTCTAAGCGATCTTAATTTTTGCTAATTAATGAACATTTTTTTTCATTACAGTGTGACCTCTGTGGCAGGTGGAACAATTTGTAAGTGTGTGTGGGGAGGGGGAGGGGAGGAGGAGGAGGGGAGGGGGAGGGGGGGCTTGAGGGGGAGGGGGAGGGGGAGCTTGAGGGGGAGGAGGAGGGGGAGGGGGAGCTTGAGGGGAGGCGCATCTGTCCACTTTCATTGATCATTCTTCAAAATAGTTTAGTGGATACTAGTTTAGAAAATAATTTTTGATAGGTTTTAAAAATTCCAGACTAGCGTGTCCTACCTGAGATAAGATTATTACCAGACTGTTGGTGCCGGTGTGCAACTTTTAATCTCGAAATGATCAGGTAGAGTTTTACATTACTGTATTATTATGCCTTGATGCCGGTGAGTAGCTCTAGATCCAAGGAACTGAGCTCTTCCTCGATTTGCTTACATCAAATCTGAATGCCCTCTGTTCCCCAGGTGCTATATGACCCGTACTGCTTTAGCACTCTTCCTTAATTAAAATCAAACAATTTTGAACGGGAGCAAACTTATCAACTGTTATATCTAATTAAATGCATGAAATGTTTTCTTTTCTTTAGTATAGACTGTGAAGGTGCAAATGTTGTTGTTGTTGTTGTTGTTATTATTGTGCAATAACTTGTGACCAGTTTTGGTCACACTTAAAATATTACTGTTGGTGTGTTTTACCTGGAGGAAAACTTCCACTTGATTTTGAGTTACGTAAGTTATATTTTCCGAAGTTTATTAATCAAACTGTTTTCTGTGAAATACCTGGAGAATGCTTCTTCTGATCGGTGCTTGACTTTTCTGGGTTCCCCCATGATGAATCTACATAACACTGTAACAACACGATTATAAACAAACCACGGAACTGGTTGGGTTAGAACCCATGGAGAGAGTGTCGTAAAACTCCAGGCAAGTACCAGGTCAGTGGTTTACGCACTGGCCTGGAGTTTTACAACTCACTCACCATAGGTTCTAACCCTCACCCCCCTTCCACCCATTCCGTGTTTTTTTACATAAAACTACATTATGTGTTCCTAACACTTGTGTCTCCTCACAACATTTGTAAAAAAAAAATGCATATTATGTACTCGAGGCCTAATAAACAGTCAAAGGCAAGACATGACAGGTTTAGTCTCTAAAGTATAATACGAAAGACAACTGGCAGAATTGACTGACAAGAATAAGCTACATTAAATAAAACTCAATGTTTTACGGAACGTTTCGGGCTGTCAAAATTAACTTAAAACTACCTACCAATTATTCGCCCAGGTATGTATATCCTTTTTGCCATTTTTAGTCAAGAAATTTGGTAATAGTGTCCATGTGATAGTATGTGAATAAATATTTTTATTCACTTCAAATCTTAAACACTAATATTTGACTGCATTACAAACTTATGCTGCACTCTGCACTATTTTTATTCGTGTGTGTTGACATAATGATGGCTGGAGTTTTTCAGTGCAAGAGACTTTTTTTAATTGTCAAGTCATAAGCCTACAATGCATCGTAGTTGTTTAAACGGCAGTAGTGTTTTTGTTATATGTGTGCAACACATATACTCCTACATAACATCACACTTCTTGGTGAGAAGGTTGAGATCAGGACAAGCTGTGGGCATCTCACTGCTGTTGTCTTATTTCAACTCCTTTAGTGATTTGCTGGAAGTCATGCTGGAAGCCATTTGTGGTCCCGCTGGCATGGATCACAAAATGGTTTGCTATTTCTGTATCACAAGAGTGTTGGAAATATCGAAAACAAATCCAAAGTGTTACGCTTAGTCCCAGGTTACCTTCGTTGATGGCAACCATTTATCTAGACAATATTGATTTAAGGTAACTTACTAGCAACAAATCATTAATTCACTTCTTTTTCGTGGGAGAATAAAGACTCAGTAAGTAAAATACTCCAATCTTTAATTTCTATTCCTTTGAGAATATAATAAGCAAGTTCTTTATACATAAATTAATGTAGTCCAGAAAAGGACAGTTCACTCCTTTAATATAAACATCCCAGAAGTAAAACCAGAACCAACTTGTTAATATGGACAATTATACATAGATCAAAGGTAAACACCCGTAATAATTAAGAGAGACTTCCACAAGATTATCCAGACTAGTTATCAGCTAAGGAAAACTCTAAGGTCACATGCAAGAGACCACAACATATTCAAGAGTGCAAGGGATGTGTTCACGGCTGAGGGCTTGACACAGTGACCGTGTGTACCCCCACATGAGGTCGGTCAGGTGAAGTCGGCAACTAAACTAGTGCCTGGTCATTTACCTTGTACATCAAAATAACTGCACAATCAAACCATGCCACGGGCAGGGATAGAACCAGCGATCAGAGTCTCAAAACTCCAGACCGTCGCGCTAGCCACTGGACCAGCTAGTCACAATAAGATTCATCCAACTAGGTATTTCTACACCATAGGAAGGTTAGCATAGGCACCACTGTGACCACAAATGCAAGTTTTTACAGGCGACTCTCCACATAGCGTGACCGTGACGAACTCTAGCTCAAGTCCCCTCAAAGCAGTTAACATGTTAACAGCTTTGAGACTCTGATCGCGGGTTCTATCCCCGCCCGTGGTATGGTTTGTTTGCAATAGTGTCATTACGATTTCGTGAGTCAACTGCACAATTATTGATGAACACAGATCCCAATAATAACCTACCATATAATTATTATAAAAAGAAGAAGCATTAAATCAACAAACATATACATTATTATTTACAATAACAATCAAGAGTGAATACTTTGTTCATGTGATTTCAAATAATATATAGTCGAACATTCAGGATTCTCTCACTTATAATGACGTTGCAACAAAAGTAACATCCAAATCAGCAATCAGACTGGTGGAACACTCGGAGGATCTCTGTACCCACATCACCGTCCTGTAAAGGCACATTCCGTTTGGAGGTTGAGAAAGCCACTAACTCAGATTCCGAGTTAGAAACCTGTTAGAGTCAACAATCTTGTGAACGATCTTAATTTAACCGTGGAACAGTGAGAGCAACATAATTCAAGAGTTAGCCTGAGGAATTTATTGTACCCTGGCACAAGTCATTGTTTTTCAGGAAGCGACATAAAAACCTAGATACTTAAAGAAGAACAGATACACACATAAGAGCAGACACATAAGAACAGATAATTACATAAGAACAGATAAATACATAAGAACAGATACATAAGAACAGATACATGAGAACAGATACATAAAACAGATACATATGAACAGATACATAAGAACAGATACATAAGAACAGATACATACATTTGAAGAGATACATAACAACAGATACATACATAAAAACAGATACATACATAAGAATGGATATATACATAAGCACAAATCCATACATAAGAACAGATACATAAATAAGAACAGATAAATACATAAGAGCAGATACATACATAAAAACAGATACATAACATAAAAACAGATACATAAATAAGAACAGATAAATACATAAGAACAGATACATAAGAACAGATACATGAGAACAGATACATAAAACAGATACATATGAACAGATACATAAGAACAGATACATAAGAACAGATACATACATTTGAACAGATACATAACAACAGATACATACATAAAAACAGATACATACATAAGAATGGATATATACATAAGAACAAATCCATACATAAGAACAGATACATACATAAGGACAGAAACATACATAAGAACAGGTACATACATAAGAACAGACATACATAAGAACAGATGCATACATAAGAACAGTTACATAAGAACAGATGCATATTTAAGAACAGATACATACAGAGGAACAGATACATATATAACAGATACATAAGAACAGATACATACATAAGAACAGATACATACATAAGAACAGATACATACATTAGAACAGATACATAAGAACAGATACATACATAAGAACAGATCCATAAGAACAGATACATACATAAGAACAGAATGATATGAGAACAGATGCATAAGAAGCGATACGCAAGAACAGATACATGAGAACAGATACATAAGAACAGATACATAAGAACAGATACATCCATAAGAACAGATGCATACATAAGAACAGATACATACATAAGAACAGATACGTAAGAACAGATGCATATTTAAGAACAGATACATACATAAGAACAGATACATACATAACAGATATACATAAGAACAGATACATACATAACAGATATACATAAGAACAGATACATACATAAGAACGGATACATACATAAGAACAAATACATACATTAGAACAGATACATAAGAACAGATACATACATAAGAACAGATACATAAGAGCAGATACATACATAAGGACAGAATGATACATGAGAACAGATGCATAAGAACAGATACGCAAGAACAGATACATAAAAACAGATACATAAGAACAGATGCACAAGAACAGATACATATACAAGAACAGATACATACATAAGAACAGACACATAAGAACAGATGCATATTTAAGAACAGATACATACATAAGAACAGATACATACATAACAGATACATAAGAACAGATACATACAAAAGAACAAATACATACATTAGAACAGATACATAAGAACAGATACATACATAAGAACAGAATGATACATGAGAACAGATGCATAAGAACAGATACGCAAGAACAGATACATAAGAACAGATACATAAGAACAGATGCATAAGAACAGATACATACATAAGAACAGATGCATTCATAAGAACAGATACATACATAAGAACAGATACAAACATAAGAACAGATACATACATATGAACAGATACATACATAAGAACAGATACATACATAAGAACAGATGCATACCTTTGAACAGATACATAAGAACAGATACATACATAAGAACATATTCATATGAACAGATACACACATAAGAACAGATATATAAATAAGAACAGATACATACATAAGAACAGACACATACCTGTGAACAGATACATAAGAACAGATACATACATAAGAAGAGGTACATACATTAGAACAGATACATACATTAGGACAGATACATACATATGAACAGATAGATACGAAAGAAGTGATACATATAAACAGACAAAGATGTGAGCAGATACATATAAACAGATACATTCATAAGAACAGATACATAACAGATAATTACAAAAGAAGAGATACATTCATAAGAACAGTTACATAAGAACAGATACAAAAGAACAGATACATGAGAACAGATACATGAGAACAGATACATTCATCAGAACAGATACATAAAAAGAGATACATACATTTGAAGAGATGCATAAGAAGAGATACAAAAAAACAGATGCGTAAATAAGAATGGATACATTAATAAGAACAGATACATACATAAGAACAGATACATTCATTTGAAAAAATACATAAGAACAAAGACATACATAAAAACAGATACATACATAAGAATTGATACATACATCAGAACAGATACATACATCAGAACAGATACAAACATAAAAACAGATACATACATAAGAACAGATACATACATAGGAACAGATACATAAATAAGAACAGATACAAACATAAGAACAGATACACATATAAGAACAGATAAATAAGAACAGATAGATGAGAGCGTATACATACATAAGAACAGATACATACATAAGAACAGATACATACAAAAGAACAGATAAATATATAAGAACGGATACATACATAAGAACAGAAACATACATAAGAACAGATAAATAGATAAGAACAGATACATACAAATGAACAGATACATAAGAACAGATAAATAAAAAAGATACTTACATAAGAACAGATACATACATAAGAACATATACATACATAAGAACAGATACATACATATGAACAGATATACATAAGAACAGATACATACATAAGAACAGATACATACATAAGAACAGATACATAAGAACAGATACAGACATAAGAACAGATATATAAGAACAGATACATAGAAAAGAACAGATACATAAGAACAGACACATACATAAGAACAGGTATATACATAAGAACATACATACATAAGAAGAGATACATAAGAACAGATGCATACATAAGAAGAGATACATAAGAACAGATACACATTTAGGAACAGATACATACATAAGAACAGATACATACATAAAAACAGATACATACATAAGAACAGATACATAAGAACAGATACATACTTAAAATATACATGAGAACAGACACATATATAAGAACTGATACATTCTTAAAAGATACATAAGAACAGATACATACATAAGAACAGATACATAAGAACAAGTACAGACATAAGAACAGATACATGAGAACAGATACATACAAAATATCAGATACATAAGAACAGATACATACATAAGAACAGATACATACATGAGAACAGAACGATATATCAGACCAGATACATAAGAACAGATACGTAATAACAGGTACATAAGAACAGATACATAACAGATACATACATAAGAACAGATCCATAAGAAAAGATACATAAGAACAGATCCATAAGAACAGATACATAAGAACAGATATATACATAAGAACAGATACATACATAAGAACAGATACATACATATGAACAGATGCATACTTAAGAACGGATACATACATAAGAACAGATACATTCACAAGAACAGATACATAAGAACAGATACCTACATAAGAACAGCTATATACATAAGAACATATACATACATAAGAATAGATACATACATATGAACAGATATACATAAGAACAGATACATACATAAGAACAGATACATACATGAGAAGAGATACATAAGAACAGATACAGACATAAGAACAGATACATAAGAGCAGATACATAGAAAAGAACAGATACCTAAGAACAGATACATACATAAGAACAGATGCATACATAAGAACAGAATGATATATCAGAACAGATACATAAGAACAGATACATAAGAACAGGTACATAAGAACAGACACATACATAAGAACAGATACATACATAAAAACAGATACATACATAAGTACAGATACATACCCAAGAACATAAGAACAGATACATACATAAGAACAGATGCATATTTAAGAAGAGATACATACATAAGAACAGATACATACATAACAGATACATAAGAACTGATACATACATAAGAACAAATACATACATAAGAACAGGTACATACATAAGAACATATACATAAGAACAGATACATAAGAAGATATGCATATTTAAGAACAGATACATACATTAGAACATATACATACATAACAGACACATAAGAACAGATACATACATAAGAAGAAAAACATACATAAGAACAGATACATACATTAGAACAGATACATAAGAACAGATACATACATACGACAGATACATAAGAACATACATAAGAACAAAATGATATGAGACAGATACATAAGAACAGATACATGAGAACATATAAGAACAGATACCTAAGAACAGATACATACATAAGAACAGATACATACATACGAACAGTTACGTAAGAACAGATACATACATAAGAACAGATACATACATAACAGATACATAAGAACAGATACATTCATAAGAACAGATACATACATAAGAACAGATACATACATAAGAACAGATACATAAGAGCAGATACATACATAAAGAACAGATACATATATATAGAACAGATACATATAGAACATGCACAAGAACATATACATATATAAGAACAGATACATACATAAGAACAGATACAGACATAACAGACATACATAAGAACAGATACATACATAAGAACAGAACGGATACATCCATAAGAACAGATACATATATAAGAACAGATACATCCATAAGAACAGATACATAAGAACATAAGAACGAAGGAACACTGCAGAAGGCCTACTGGCCCATGCGAGGCAGGTCCAAGTCCCTACCGGCTTAAGCCAATGCACCCAACCTAGTCAGGTCAGGTCACATTGACTTAAGGGAGGAACACGGCAACCGACCTGTTAGCACAAGCTATCAGGTCCAACTCACACCCACCCACATCTACTCATGTATTTATCCAACCTATTTTTAAAGCTACACAACGTTCTGGCCTCTATAACGGTACTTGGGAGTTTGTTCCACTCATCCACAACTCTATTACCAAACCAGTACTTTCCTATATCCCTCCTGAATCTGAATTTTTCCAACTTAAAACCATTGCTGCGAGTCCTGTCTAGGCTAGATATTTTCAGCACACTATTTACATCCCCTTTATTTATTCCTGTCTTCCACTTATAAACCTCAATCATATCCCCCCTAATTCTACGTCTTTCTAGAGAGTGCAGTTTCAGGGCCCTTAGTCTATCCTCATAGGGAAGGTTTCTGATACATGGGATCATCTTTGTCATCCTCCTTTGTACATTTTCCAGAGAATTTATATCCATTCTGTAATACGGTGACCAAAACTGTGCAGCATAATCTAAATGAGGCCTAACCAAGGATGTATAGAGTTGAAGAACAACCTGAGGACTCCTATTATTTATGCTTCTTGATATGAAGCCAAGGATTCTATTAGCTTTATTGCGAACACTTATGCACTGTTGTCTTGGTTTCAGATTACTGCTAACCAGAACTCCTAAATCTTTTTCGCAATCCGTAATATTAAGATCTACATTATTTAGTTTATATGTGGCATGGTTATTGTCCTGTCCAACATTTAGAACTTTGCATTTGTCTATATTAAACTGCATCTGCCACTTCTCCGACCACTGCATCAGTCTATTCAAATCTTCCTGGAGTGCTCGAATGTCCTCGTCAGAATGAATTCGACGGCCTATTTTGGTGTCATCGGCAAACTTGCCGATGTCGCTCTTTATGCCCTCATCTATGTCGTTTATGTAGATTGTGAACAGCAGGGGGCCCAACACTGACCCCTGTGGAACACCGCTCGTGACGCTTCCCCACTCTGATTTCTCCCCATTTATGCAAACTCTCTGCTGCCTATTTGTCAACCATGCCTCTATCCAGGAAAAAATTTCTCCTCCTATTCCATGTGCTTTAATTTTCCTCAATAGTCTCTGATGTGGGACCCTGTCAAAAGCCTTACTGAAGTCCATATACACAATATCATATTCATTACCATGATCTACCTCCTCAAATACCTTAGTGAAAAAAGTTAATAAATTCGTAAGGCAGGAACGCCCCTTTGTAAAACCATGCTGAGATTCGTTGATTAATTTATGCTTTTCAAGGTGGCTACGAACTGCCTCGGCAATTATTGATTCCATAAATTTTCCCACTATGGAGGTTAGGCTTATTGGTCTATAGTTCGAAGCTAAGGACCTGTCACCTGTTTTGAAAATAGGTATCACATTTGCCATTTTCCACTTATCTGGCACCATGCCAGTTTGTAGTGATATGTTGAAAAGATTAGCCAAAGGTGTGCTAAGCTCCTCTTTACATTCCTTTAGAACCCTTGCATACAGTTCATCAGGGCCTGGGGATTTGTTAGGTTTTAATTTATCTATTTGCCTAAGGACCATGTCACTTGTGACCCTAATAGTGCACAGTTTATTATCGTCCTGTTCTACATAATTTATCATTACTGGAATATCGCTGGTATCCTCCTGTGTAAAAACTGAGAGGAAGTATGTGTTAAAAATTCTACACATTTCCTTATCACTGTCAGTGAGCTGACCCGAGGAACTTTTGAGTGGGCCTATCTTGTCCCTGATCTTACTTCTGTATACCTGAAAGAATCCTTTTGGGTTAGTCTTCGATTCTCTTGCAACTTTAACCTCATAATCTCTATTTGCTTTTCTAATTCCCTTTTTTATTTCTCTCTTTAACTGAATATATCGATTTCTTAATTGCCCCTCTCCTCTTTTGATTTGCCTATATATGCCTCTCTTTTGACCAATCAGATATTTTAATCTATTGTTCATCCATTTAGGATCATTTTTGTTTGATCTGATTTCCCTATTTGGAACATAATTTGACTGAGCAGCTAGAACTATGCCCTGGAAAGCATCATATCGGCAACCATCACCACCTACCTGACCCCTAGTCAGGTCATTCCAGTTCAGCCCACCTAAGTAATTTTTCAGTCCTATGAAATCAGCCAAGCGAAAGTCAGGGACGGAGACTTGATTGCCATTATTAGGGGAATTCCATGATATGTTAAAACTGAGTGATTTGTGATCACTCTCCCCAAGCTCATCATTAACCTCAAGATTATTAATTAGTGTTTCCCTACTGGCAAGAACCAAGTCAAGGAGGTTATTTCCCCTAGTTGGCTCTGTCACAAACTGTTTTAAAAAACAATCCTGGATCGTATCAAGAAAGTCACCCGACTCTAAATTTCCTGTCAAATTGCTCCAGTCAATCTGTCTATAGTTGAAATCTCCCATTAGCACAACATTTTCGTATGTAGATGCCTTACGAATTTCGTCCCATAGAAGTTTACTGCACTCCCTATCAAGATTTGGGGCCCTGTAAATCACACCCAAAATTAGTTTTTCTCGGCCCTCGAGAAGCTGTAACCAAACAGATTCAGTGGCTGACGCTTCTAATTTAATATCTTGTCTAACACAACAATTTAAATTGTCTCTGACATACATCGCTACTCCACCACCTTTCCTGTTGACCCTGTCAGTGTGGAATAATTTATAGCCTTGTATGTGACATTCAGAGGGCATCTCTCTATCTTTCAGATTGAGCCAGGTCTCTGTTATAGCAATAATATCTATGTTTCCTGCACTTGCAATTAATCTTAGCTCATCTATCTTATTTCTAACACTCCTGCTATTAGTATAGTAAACCTTAAGGGAGCTAGTCCCTTGCTGCCCTCTGCTGTCCCCCTTTGTTTGCTGACCTGTTCTATTGTCTTTATTTATAACTTCATGCTGAATGCCTTTTATACATTTACTGTTTCCAACCCTAGTGTTGCAACCTGCTTGTTTCCCACACACACCCATACCTCTATCTTCCATCAGTTTAAAATCATAGGCATTTCACCAATGGCCTTCTCAATCGAGTCTGCAAGTGCTACCACCCCTGCCCCAGAGAGATGAACCCCATCCCTTGCATACATATCATGTTTGCCATAAAAGTTGTTCCAGTTGTCAATGAATGGGATTGCAAGTTCCTTGCAGTATCTGTCTAGCCAGCAATTTACACCAATTGCCCTAGACAACCATTCATTTCCTACTCCCCTTCTAGGCAAGATGCTACATATGATTGGGATCCCTCCCTTAGACTTAATGAAATCTATAGCTGACCTGTACTTATCTAGCAGCTCTTCTCTCCTACCCTTCCCAATATCATTTCCACCAGCACTGAGACAGATAATGGGCTTGTTCCCATTACCTGACATGATATTATCCAGTCTGTTGACAATGTCCCCAACACCAGCTCCAGGGAAGCACACTCTATCTCTCATCTTCTTATTCCTATTACAAAAAGCACGATCAACATATCTTACCTGAGAGTCACCAACCACAAGAATGCGCTTACCTTCATTAGCAGGGGCAGTAGTACCCTTACCTTCACTGGCCACTGAAGTACATTCATCCTGGAGAACAGAGAAGCGATTTCCTACCTTCAGATCTGCACTCTTAACTTTCCTTACTCTGATGCGCCTCCCATTACTGTGAACAACTCGCCACTTGTAGCAGGTGCTGGGCTGCACCTCACTGCTGGTAGCCGTTGCTACCACCCCACCTACAGCCTCCTCACAGTGAGAGACAGACTGCACCTCACTGCTAGAAGCCTCATTCCCCACATCTCCAACCACCTCACACTCTCTCCCAGGCCCATTGAGGTGGACCTTCAGCCTCCTAATCTCCTCCTGGAGAAGCAAGACCTCCTCCTTCAACTCTCCAACCTCAGCTTTTAAAACACTGTAGAAGCAAGCCATGCTTTGTAACCGTCCACGCTAATCCCCAAGCAGCTCAGGGTCTGTGACCTCACGTGACGACTGACCACTGAACACATAAGAACAGATACATACATAAGAACAGATACATACATATGAACAGATACATACATAAGAACAGATACATTCATAAGAACAGATAAATACATAAGAACAGATACATACATAAGAACAGATACATACATAAGAACAGATACATTCATAAGAACAGATAAATACATAAGAACAGATACATACATAAGAACAGATACATACATATGAACAGATACATACATAAGAGCAGATACATACATAAGAACAGATACATACATAAGAACATATACATATGAACAGTTGCACACATAGGAACAGATATATAAATAAGAACAGATACATACATAAGAACAGATACATAAGAACAGATACATACATGTGAACAGATACGTAAGAGCAGATACATACATATGAACAGATACATAAGAAGAGGTACATACATAAGAACAGATACATACATTAGAACAGATACATAAATTAGAACAGATACATACATATGAACAGATAGATACGTAAGAACTGATACATATAAACAGACGAAGATGTGAGGAGATACATATAAACTGATACATTCATAAGAACAGATACATAAGAACAGATGCATACATAAAAACAGATAAATAAGAACAGATACATAAGAAAAAATATATACATAACAGATACATACTTAAAAACAGATACATACATTAGAACAGATACATACCTAAGAACAGATAAATGAATATGAACAGATACATACATAAGAAAGGGTACATATGAACAGATATTTAAGAATGGATACATACATAACAAATACATACATAAGAACAGATACATAAGAACAGACACATAAGAACAGATACATATGAACAGGTACATAAGAACAGATACACACATAAGAACAGATACATAACAGATAATTACAAAAGAAGAGATACATACACAAGAGCAGATACATAAGAACAGATACATACATAAGAACAGATACATACATAAGAACAGATACATACATAAGAACAGATACATACATAAGAACAGATACATACATAAGAGCAGATGCATACATAAGAACAGAAACATTTATAAGAACAGATGCATACATAAGAACAGATTCATAAGAAGATACATAAGAACAGATACATAAGATCAGATACATAAGAACAGATACATAAGAACAGATACATAAGAACAGATACATAAGAACAGATACATAAGAACAGTTACATACATACGAACGAATGCATAAGAACAGATACGTACATAAGGACAGATACATAAGAACAGATACATAAGAACAGATACGTACATAAGGACAGATACATAAGAACAGATACATACATAACAACAGATACATACATAACATATACATAAGAACAGATACATAAGAACAGATACATACATAAGAACAGATACATACATAAGAACAGATACATAAGAACAGATACATAAGAACAGATACATAAGAACAGATACATACATAAGAACAGATACATACATAACATATACATAAGAACAGATACATAAGAACAGATACATACATAAGAACAGATACATACATAAGAGCGGATACATACATAAGAACAGACACATAGGAACAGACATATAAGAACAGACACATAAGAACAGATACATACATAAGAACAGATACATACATATGAACAGAATGATATATCAGAACAGATACATAAGAACAGATACGTAAGAACAAATACGTAAGACCAGATACATAAGAACAGATACATACATAAGAACAGATACATAAGAACAGATACATACATAAGGACAGATGCATGCATAAGAACAGATGCATACATAAGAACAGTTACATACATATGAACAGATACATATGAACAGATACATATGAACAGATACATACATAAGAACAAATACATACATAAGGACCGACACATAAGAACAGATACATAAGAACAGATACATATGAACAGATACATATGAACAGATACATAAGAACAGATGCATACATAAGAACAGATATATACATAAGAACATATACATACCTAAGAACAGATACATACATATGAACAGATCCATACATAAGAACAGATACATACATAAGAACAGATACATACATAAGAAAAGATACATAAGAACAGATACAGACACAAGAACAGATACATTAGAACAGATATATAGAAAAGAACAGATACATAAGAACAGATACATACATAAGAACAGATACATACATAAGAAAGAATGATATATCAGAACAGATACATAAGAATAGATACGTAAGAACAGGTACATAAGAGCAGATACATAAGGAGAGATACATACAAAAGAAAAGATACATAAGAACAGATACATGCATAAGAACAGATACATACATAAGAACAGATACATATATAAGAACAGATACATACTTATGAACAGATACATACTTAAAAACAGATACATACATAAGAACAGGTACATACATATGAACAGATTCATAAATAAGAACAATACATGCATAAGAACAAATACATAGCAAACAGATACATACATAAGAAGAGATATATATATAAGAACAGATACATACATAAGAACAGATACATAAGAACTGATACATAAGAGCAGATACATACATAAGAACAGATACATATGAACAGATACATACATAAGAACAGATACATATATACGAACAGATACATACATAAAAACAAATACATACATAAGAACAGAAATATATAAGAACAGATACATGAGAACAGATACATACATAAGAACAGATACACACATATAACATACATAAGAACAGATACATACATAAGAACAGATATATACATTAGAACAGATACATAAGAAGAGATACAAAATAACAGATACATACATAAGAATAGAATGATATATGAGAACAGATGCATAAGAACAGATACGCAAGAACATATACATAAGAACGGATACATCCATAAGAACAGATACATATATAAGAACAGATACATCCATAAGAACAGATACATACATAAGAACAGATACATACATAAGAACAGATACATACATATGAACAGATACACACATAAGAACAGATACATTCATAAGAACAGATAAATACATAAGAACAGATACATACATAAGAACAGATACATACATAAGAACAGATACATTCATAAGAACAGATACATACATAAGAACAGATACATACATAAGAACAGATACATACATAAGAACAGATACATACATATGAACAGATACATACATAAGAACAGATACATACATAAGAACAGATACATACATAAGAACATATACATATGAACAGATACACACATAAAAACAGATATATAAAAAGAGCAGATACATACATAAGAACAGATATATAAAAAGAGCAGATACATACATAAGAACAGATACATACATAAGAAGAGGTACATACATAAGAAGAGATACATACATAAGAGATATATACATAAGAGATACATACATAAGAACAGATACATACATTAGAACAGATACATACATTAGAACAGATACATATGAACAGACATAGATGAACAGATACATACATTAGAACAGATACATTCATAAGAACAGATACATATGAACAGATAGATACATAAGAAGTGATACATATAAACAGACAAAGATGTGACCAGATACAAATAAACAGATACATTCATAAGAACAGATATATAAGAACTGATACATAAGAACAGAAGCATATTTAGGAACAGATACATACAAAAGAAGAGGTACATATGAACAGGTACTTAAGAATGGATACATACATAACATATACATACATAAGAACAGATACATAAAAACAGATACATAAGAACAGATACATAAGAACAGATACATACGAACAGATAGATAAGAACAGATACACACATAAGAACAGATACATAACAGATAATTACATATGAAGAGATACATTCATAAGAACAGTTACATAAGAACAGATACATGAGAACAGATACATAAGAACAGATACATACGAACAGATACATTCATAAGAACAGATACATAACAACAGATACATATATTTTTTAAGAGATACATAAGAAGAGATACATAAAAACAGTTACGTAAATAAGAATGGATACATATATAAGAACAGATACATACATATGAAGAGATACATACATAAGAGCAGATACCTACATAAGAACAGACATACATAGGAACAGATACATACATAAGAACAGATTCATAAGAACAGATACATAAGAACAGATACATAAGAGCAGATACATAAGAACAGATACATAAGAACAGATACATAAGAACAGATACATACAGTACATACATACGATACATACATAAGAACAGATACATACATAAGAACAGATACATAAGGACAGATACATACAAAAGAACAGATACATAAGAACAAATGCATACATAAAAACAGGTACATACATAACAGATACATAAGAACAGATACATAAGAACAGATACATACAAAAGAACCGACACATACATAAGAACGGATACATTCATAAGAACAGATACATAAGAACAGATACATAAGAACAGATACATAAGAACAGATACATACATAAGAACAGATACATACATAAGAACAGAATGATATATCAGAACAGATACATAAGAACAGATACGTAAGAACAGATACATAAGAACAGATACATAAGAACAGATACATACATAAGAACAGATACATAAGAACAGATACATACATAAGGACAGATGCATGCATAAGAACAGATGCATACATAAGAACAGTTACATACATCAGAACAGATACATACAAAAGAACAGATACATATGAACAGATACATACATAAGAACAGATACATACATAAGAACATATACATATGAACAGATACATACATAATAACAGATACATACATAAGAACAGATACATATGAACAGATACATAAATAAGAACAGATACATATATATGAACAGATACATAAATAAGAAGAGATATATACTTAAGAAGAGATATATATGAACAGATACATACATATGAACAGATACATAAGAAGAGATACACACATAAGAACAGATAATAAGAACAAATAATTACATAATAACAGATACATAAGAACAGATAATTACATAAGAACAGATACATACATAAGAACAGATACATATGCACAGATACATGAGAACAGATACAGAAGAACATATACATACATAAGAACATATACGTATGAACAGATACATAAACAAGAACAGATACGCACATGAGAATATATACATAAGAACAGATACATAAATACGAAAAGATACATAAGAAGAGATACACACATAAGAACACATACATAAGAACAGATAATTACATAAGAACAGATGCATACATAAGAACAGATACATATGAACAGATACATAAGAACAGATACATACATAAGAACAGATACATAAGAATAGATACATACATATGAAGAGATACATAAGAACAGATACATACATAAAAACAGATACATACATAAGAATGGATACATACATAAGAACAGATGCATACATAAGAACAGATACATAAGAACAGATACATTAGAGCAAATACATACAGTAGAGCAGATACATACATGAGAACAGATTCATACATAAGAACAGATACATACATAAAAACAGATACATACATATGAACTGATACATTCATAGGAACAGATACATATTTAAGAACAGATACATATTTAAGAACAGATACATACATAAGAACAGATACATACATAAAAACAGATACATATGAACAGATACATATTTAAGAACAGATACATACATAAGAACAGATACATACATATGAACAGATACATACATAAGAACTGATACATATAAATATATACATAGATGTGAGCAGATACATACATAAGAACAGATACATATGAACAGATGCATACATAAGAACAGATACATAAGAGCAGATACATAAGAACAAATATATACATAACAGATACATACATAAAAACAGATACATACATTAGAACAGATACATACGTAAGAAGAGATGCATAAATATGAACAGATACATACATATGGACAGATAAATAAGAACAGGTACATATAAACAGATACTTAAGAATGGATGCATACATAACAGATACATACATAAGAACAGAGACTTACATAGGAACAGATACATAAGAAGAGATACATACGAACAGATACATAAGAACAGATACACACCTAAGAACAGATACATAAGAACAGATATATACATAAGAACAGATACATAAGAACATACACATAAGAACAAATACATAAGAACAGATACATACGAACAGATACATACATATGAACAGATATTTAAGAAGAGATACATACATAAGAATAGATAAATAAGAACAGATGCAATCATTAGAAGAGATACATAAGAACAGATACATTCATAAAAACAGTACATACATAAGAGTGGACACATACATAAGAACCTATACATACATAAGAACAGATACATACATAAGAACAGATGCATACAGGAGAACAGATACATACATAAGAACAGATACGTACATAAGAACATATACATAAGAACAGATACAACATGAATGGTTCAAAGAACCGACAAGTTGTTAAATTAGACACATGGGCAACTCTTGAGTATCTTTATTGAGGAAACGTTTCGCCACACAGTGGCTTCATCAGTCCATTTAAAGGATAAACTTGAAAAACAATAGGAGAATAGAATACGGCATTTGAGCGGCTTCTCCGCTCATATGCCGAATTCTATTCAAGGTTGATGGAGTGACCACATCGACTCAAGGTTGAGGGACTGATTACCTCATTCTCCTCCTGTTCTTCAAGTTTATCCTTTGTTTGGACTGATGAAGCCACTGTGTGGCGAAACGTTTCCTCAATAAAGATACCCAAGAGTTGCACATGTGTCTAATTTAACAACATGTCGGTTCTTTGAACCATTCATCTACAATCTGTTCTTATGTATGTATCCACTCTCATGCATCTGTTCTTATGTATCTGTTCTTATGTATCTGTTCTTATGTATGTATCTGTTCTTATGTATGTATCTGTTCTCAAGTATGTATCTGTTCTTATGTATGTATCTGTTCTTATGTATGTATCTGCTCTCATGTATGTATCTTTTCTTATGTATGCATTTGTCCCTATGTATGTATCCATTCTTATGTATGTATCTATTTCTATGTATCTGTTCTTACGTATCTCTTCAAATGAATGTATCTGTTCTTATGTATCTTTTCTTATGTATCTTTTCATATGTATGTATCTGTTCGTGTGTATCTGTTCTTATGTATCTGTTCTTATGTATCTGTTCTTATGTATCTGTTCTTATGTATCTGTTCTTATGTATCTGTTCTGATGTATGTATCTGTTCTTATGTAATTATCTCTTCTTATGTATCTGTTCTTATGTGTGTATCTGTTCTTATGTATCTGTTCGTATGTATCTGTTTTTATGTATCTGTTCTTATGTATCTGTTCTTATATATGTATCTGTTATGTATGTATCCATTCTTATGTGTCTGTTCATATGTACCTGTTCTTATGTATGTATCTGTTCTTATGTATCTGTTCTTATGTATCTGTTCTTATGTATCTGTTCTTATGTATGCATCTGTTCTTATGTATCTGTTCTTATGTATGTATCTGTTTATATGTATCTGCTCACATCTATGTATCTATTTATATGCATCAGTTCTTATGTATGTATCTGTTCATATGTATCTGTTCTTATATATGTATCTGTTCTTATATATGTATCTGTTCTTAATTATGTATCTGTTCTTATGTATCTGTTTCTATGTATGTATCTCATCTTATGTATGCATCTGCTCTTATGTATTTATCTGTTCTTATGTATGTATCTGTTCTTATGTATGTATCTGTTCTTATGTATGTATCTGTTCTTATGTATGTATCTGTTCTTATGTATGAATCTGCTCTAATGTATCTGTTCTTATGTATGTATCTGCTCTAATGTATGTGTTCTTATGTAACTGTTCTCATGTATCTGTTCTTATGTATGTATCTGTTCTTATGTATGTATCTGTTCTTATGTATGTATCCATTCTTATGTATGTATCTGTTTTTATGTATGCATCTGCTCTTAAGCATCTGTTCTTATGTATCTGTTCGTATGTATCTGTTATGTATCTGTTCTTATGTATCTGTTCATATGCATCTGTTCTTATGTATATATCTCTTCTTATGTAATTATCTGTTCTTATGTATCTGTTCTTATGTGTGTTTCTGTTCTTATGTATCTGTTCGTATTTATGTAACTGTTCTTATGTATCTGTTCTCATATATGTATCTTTTCTTATTTATGTATCTGTTCGTATTTATGTAACTGTTCTTATGTATCTGTTCTCATATATGTATCTTTTCTTATTTATGTATCTCTTATGTACGTATCTGTTCATATGTATTTGCTCTTATTTATGTATTTGTTCTTATGTATCTGTTCTTATGTATTTGTTTTTATGTATCTATTCATATGTATGTATCTGTTCTTATGTAATTATCTGTTCTTATGTATCTATTCTTATGTGTGTATCTGTTATGATGTATCTGTTCAAATGTATGTATCTGTTCTTATATATCTGTTCATATGTATGTATCTGTTCTTATTTATGAATCTGTTCTTATGTATATATCTGTTCATATGTACATGTTCTTATGTATGCATCTGTTCATATGTATGTATCTGTTCTTATGTATGTATCTGTTCTTATGTATGTATCTGTTCTTATGTATCTGTTCTTATGTATCTGTTCTTATGTATCTGTTCTTATATATCTGTTCAGATATATCATTCTCTTCGTATGTACGTATCTGTTCCTATGTATGTATCTGTTCTTATGTATCTGTTCTTATGTATCTGTTCTTGTGTATCTGTTCTTATGTATGTATCTGTTCTTATGTATGTATCTGTTCTTATGTATCTGTTCTTATGTATCTCTTATGTATGTATCTGTTCTTATGTATGTATCTGTTCTTATGCATGTATCTGTTCTTATGTATGTATCTTTTGTTAAATATGCATCTGTTCCTATGTGTCTGTTCTTATGTATGTAACTGTTCGTATGTATCTGTTCTTCTGTATGTATGTTCTTATGTATGTACCTGTTCTTATGTATGCATCTGTTCATATGTATCTGTTCTTATGTATGCACCTGTTCTCATGTATGTATCTGTTCTTATGTATGTATCTGTTCTTATGTATCTTTTCTTATGTATGTATCTGTTCTTATGTATGTATCTGTTCCTATGTCTGTTCTTATGTATCTGTTCTTACGTATCTGTTCTTATGTATCTGTTCTGATATATCATTCTGTTCGTATGTATGTATCTGTTCTTATGTATATATCTGTTTTTATGTATCTGTTCTTATGTATCTGTTCTTGTGTATCTGTTCTTATGTATGTATCTGTTCTTATGTATGTATCTGTTCTTATGTATCTATTCTTATGTATGTTCTTATGTATCTCTTATGTATGTATCTGTTTTTATGTATCTGTTCTTATGTATGTATCTGTCCTTGTGTATATATCTGTTCTTATGTATGTATCTGTTCTCATGTATGTATCTGTTTTTATGTATCTGTTGTTATGTATGTATCTGTCCTTATGTATATATCTGTTTTAATATATGTATCTGTTCTTATGTATGCATCTGTTTTTATGTATCTGTTCTTATGTATGTATCTGTCCTTATGTATATATCTGTTCTTATGTATGTATCTGTTCTAATGTATGTATCTGTTCTTATGTATGCATCTGTTTTTATGCATCTGTTCTTATGTGTCTGTTCTTATGTATGTAACTGTTCGTATGTATCTGATCTTATGTATGTTTCTGTTCTTATTTATGTATTTCTTCTTTTGTATGTATCTGTTCTCATGTATGTACCTCTTCTTATGTATGTATCTGCTCTTATGTATCTGTTCTTATGTATGTTTCTGTTCCTATGTATCTGTTCATATGTATGTATCTGTTCTGATGTATATATCTGTTCTTATTTATGTATCTGTTCTTATGTATCTGTTATGTATCTGTTCTTATGTATGTATCCATTCTTATGTATGTATCTGTTCATATATGTGTATCTGTTCTTATGTATGTATCTTTTCTGATATATGTATCTATTCTTATGTACGTATGTGTTCTTATGTATCTGTTCATATGTATATATCTGTTCTTATGTTTGTATCTGTTCTTGTTTATGTATCTGTTCTAAAATATGTATATGTTTTCATGAATCTGTTCTTATATATGTATCTGTTCTTATGTATGTATCTGTTCTTATGTATGTATCTGTTCTTATGTATGTATCTGTTCTTATACACAAATAACCCGCGCATAGAAGAGATGAGCTTACGATGACGTTACGGTCCGACTTGGGCCTTTAACAAAGTCACACTAACGAGAAGTGGAGCCGGACGGGTATGTATAGGCAGGAAGAGGTAGTGGTGGTAGTAGTAGTAGTAGTACTACTACTAGTAGTAGTAGTAGAAGTAGTAGTAGTAGTAGTAGTAGTGGTAGTAGTAGTAGTAGTGGTAGTAATGGTGGTAGTAGTAGTAGTAGTAGTAGTAGTAGTAGTAGTAGTGGTAGTAGTAGTAGTAGTAGTAGTAGTAGTAGTGGTAGTAGTAGTAGTAGTAGTAGTAGTAGTAGTAGTAGTGGTAGTGGTAGTAGTAGTGGGGAATAAAGAGGAGGAGGACCCAGTCAAATACAAAGAAAGGGGAGCACTGCAAGGGAGCTAGGTGCCCGCAGAGGTAGAGCAAGTACACAGAGGTGGGGGGCGGAGGGGAAGATATGAAATAAATAATAAAGGAACAGAAACCCAAGAAAAAAGAATGAAAGACAACCCAGAAGAGAAAAGAAAAAGGGAAAGAGGAAAGGTGAAGAGGGAGAAGAAGAAAAAAGGAGGAATCAGGTTTCTGTTCCTTTATTATTTATTTCATATCTTCCCCTCCGCCCCCCACCTCTGTGTACTTGCTCTACCTCTGCGGGCACCTAGCTCCCTTGCAGTGCTCCCCTTTCTTTGTATTTGACTGGGTCCTCCTCCTCTTTATTCCCCACTACTACTACCACTACCACTACTACTACTACTACTACTACTACTACTACTACTACTACTACCATGATTAGTGACCAGATCTACCTGGAGTTCATTACCTTTGTAACTAGTTCAGCTATCATAACTTTGGGGTCCAGTCACTGGACCCATTATGTACCTTTGTAATCTTTTGACTACCGCCCACAGGATGGGTATGGGGTGCATAAAGATATTAAACTAAAGTGTGTGTGTGTGTGTGTGTGTGTGTGTGTGTGTGTGTGTGTGTGTGTGTGTGTGTGTGTGTGTGTGTGTGTGTGTGTGTGTGTGTGTGTGTGTGTGTGTGTGTGACTCAACAATCAATATTTGCACCAATAACTCATTACAGTTGTGACCGGGTGTGGAAGTGTGAATTGCTCATTACTCTATAATTTGTTCATGATTGTAGCCAAAGTATAAACGTAAGTAACCATTCTACAGAATTCATTACCTTTGTAACTTGTGAGCTCATTACCTTTGTACCTAGTTCAGCTATCAAAACTTTGGGGGCCCAGTCCCTGGACCCATTACGTACCTCTGTAATCTGTAAATACCTTTGTAACTTGTCATGATTGTGACCAGACTTACCTGGAGTTCATTACCTTTGTAAATTGTGAGTTCATTACCTTTGTAAATTGTGAGTTCATTACCTTTGTAAATTGTGAGTTCATTACCTCTGTAACTTGCTCAGCTATCAAAACTTTGGAGTCCAGTCCCTGGACCAATTATGTACCTCTGTAATCTTTTGACTACCGCCCACAGGATGGGTATGGGGTGCATAATAAACATATTAAACTAAAAAAAACTCAGGTTAAGTCACGGGTGTTCTGAAGTTTGAAGCATTTTACAATATACTGGGAGAGGAAAGCATCTACAGAGACGAAGCAAGGACTAAGATTCATACAAGGGAAGTTGTGTATTAGGGAGAATTCAACCAGACGGCGACTGTTAAAGTTGGATGTAGGGTTATTTGTGCGGGTTATTTGTGCATCGTTCCAGTCACGGTATTGTGCTTTTTTTTGTTATTTATGGATCCCGCAGTTAAGCGTCATATTCTCTCCAACTTTTTTAATGTTCTTCCCGCTTTTAAACCTCTCTTTCGATCTTATGAGGCTGCTCTTATTGCTACCAGGCGTCGTAAGAATCAGCTTCGCTTCCTACGTGACTGTCTTGCTGAACAAGTTCCGCCACCTTCCTTCTCCTACTTCCTGAAACCCAACCCACTGGGCACTCCGTTTCCTGATCATGCCCGTCTCCTACTTCAAAAGCTCATTCTTTCTACTAAGTCTCAGGTTGAAGATGCCTTCTTTACTTTCCGTCTGCATCAACCTGCTCTCTTTGCTGCTCTACCCCAAGATCTCTGTAACCTTCTCTCTAGCATTGCCTTTGACACTGCTCGCCTGAATACACAAATTCATTCTTCTAAACTACAGACTAAACTTCAACGTCTCATCTCAGCTAGCCCTTGGTCTAAATTCTCCCTCACTGTGTTACTAACTTGTCTTCTGTCTCACTCTTCTTGGTTTTGGCCTTTCCTTTGCCACTTCGCCTACCCCTCGCGTTGGTATTGAACTGATTAGCTCTTTTGATTTCTTTCGTCAGTTTCGCTCCCGTAATCTTCCTGACTTGTCCACTTTTCGTGGCGCTCTCCTTCCTGCTCTTGTTTCTGTTTTCTAAGAACCACCACCATCCGCGCCTTTACCAACTTGCCCTTTCTTCTCTTAAATCTAACATTAAAATTGTCATACTATCTTCTGACAAAGGTAATTCGGTAGTTATCCTTGATCGCGAGGATTACCTCCGTAAAGCTGATGTCTTGCTCACTGACTCACGTACCTACACTCCTCTCGTTTCCAACCCACTTGATAGAATCAAGAGAACTTTCAACAAGAAACTAAGGACTCTCTCCGACCTCTGTTCTCCTGACTTTGACCTTGTTCAACGGTTTCGTGTCATCTGTCCCTCTATTCCCTATATCTATGGCCTTCCCAAAACTCATAAACTTGATATTCCTCTACGTCCTATCATATCCTCTAGACTCTAGAGGTTCTGTCTCTTATTCTCTTGCTTCTTGGATGGCCAAAACCCTTACTCCCATTCTTGGTACTTTTTGTCCTGCCCTCCTCCGTCACTCTCAAGACTTCATTGAACGGGTTCGATCTCTCCCGACCTGTAAGATGCTTAGTCTTGACGTTGAGTCCTTCTTCACCAATGTCCCTCTTGATGATGTCCTTGATTTTCTTAGAGATAAGGCTCATGATGGGTTTCTATATCTCTTTCTGACAGACTTAGAGAGCACAAAAATAGTGTTGGGCTTGCCGACACTAACAATGCTCTTATCTGTCACGTCAGAGATCACAGCCATCCTATTGACTGGTCTTCTGCTAAAACTGTCTTCCCTACTTCCAACTCTAACAGTCGCCGTCTGGTTGAATTCTCCCTAATACACAAATTTCCTTGTATGAATCTTAGTCCTGGCTTCGTCTCTGTAGATGCCTTCCTCTCCCCCTACATTGTAAAATGTTCCAAACTTCTGAACACCCGTGACTTAACCTTATTCCTCCTTTTTCCTTCTTCTCCCTCTTCCCCTTTCCTCTTTCCTTTTTTCTTTTCTCTTCTGGGTTGTCTTTCTTTCTTCTCTCTTGTGATTCTGTTCCTTTATTATATATTTCATTACTTCCACTCCCCTCCACCTCTGTGTACTTGCAATCCCTCTGTGGTCACCTAGCTCCCTTGCAGTGCTCCCCTTTCTTTGTATTTGACTGGCTCCTCCTCCTCTTTATTCCCCACTACTACTACCACTACCACTACCACTACCACTACTACTACTACTACTACTACTACTACTACTACTACTACTACTACCACTACTACTACTACTACTACTACTACTACTACTACTAGTACTACTACTACTACTACTACTACTACTACTACTACTACCACTACTACTACCACTACTACTACTACTACTACTACTACTACTACTACTACTACTACTAGTACTACTACTACTACTACTACTACTAGTACTACTACTACTACTACTACTACTACTAGTACTACTACTACCACTACTACTACCACTACTACTACTACTACTACTACTACTACCACTACTACTACCACTACTACTACCACTACTACTACTACTACTACTACTACTACTACTACCACTACTACTACTACTACTACTACTACTACTACTACTACTACTACTACTACTACTACTACTACTACTACTACTACTACTACCACCACTACATCTTCCTGCCTATATATATTCGTCCTTCTCTACTTCTCGTTAGTGTGACTTTATAAATTTTCCAAGTCGGACCGAAACGTCGTCGTAAGCTCCTCTCGTCTATGTGCGGGTTATTTGTGTATCGTTCCAGTCACGGTATTGTGCTTTTTTTTATCTGTTCTTATGTATGTATCTATTCTTATGTATGTATCCGTTCTTATGTATGTATCTGTTCTTATGTATGTATCTGTTCTTATATATGTATCTGTTCATATGTATGTATCTGTTCTTATGCATCTGTTCTTATGTATGCATCTGTTCTTATATATCTGTTCTTCTGCATGTATCTGTTCTATGTATCTGTTCTTATGTATCTGTTCTTATGTATGTATCTGTTCTTATGTATGTATCTGTTCTTATGTATGCATCTCTTCTTATGTATGTATCTGTTCTTATGTATGTATCTCTTATGTATGTATCTGTTCTTATGTATGTATCTGTTCTTATGTATGTATCTGTTCTCATGTATCTGTTCTTATGTATGTATCTGTTCTTATGTATGCATCTGTTCCTATGTATCTGTTCTTATGTATGTATTTGTTCTTATGTATCTGTTCTTATGTATGTATCTGTTCTTATGTATCTGTTCTTATGTATGTATCTGTTCTTATGTATCTGTTCTTATGTATGTATCTGTTCTTATGTATGTATCTGTTCTTATGTATCTGTTCTTATGTATCTGTTCTTATGAATGTATCTGTTCTTATGTATGTATCTGTTCTTATGTATGTATCTGTTATGTATATATCTCTTCTTATGTAAGTATCTGTTATGTATGTATCTGTACTTATGTATCTGTTCTTATGTATGTATCTGCTCTTATGTATCTGTTCTTATGTATGTACCTGTTTTTATGTATCTGTTCTTATGTATGTATATGTTCTGATGTATCTGTTCTTATGTATGTATCTGTTCTTATGTATCTGTTCTTATGTATGTACCTGTTTTTATGTATCTGTTCTTATGTATGTATATGTTCTGATGTATCTGTTCTTATGTATCTGTTCTTATGTATGTATCTGTTCTTATGTATGTATCTGTTCTTATGTATGTATCTGTTCTTATGTATGTATCTGCTCTTATGTATGTATATGTTCTGATGTATCTGTTCTTATGTATCTGTTCTTATGTATGTATCTGTTCTTATGTATGTATCTGTTCTTATGTATGTATCTGTTCTTATGTAATTAAAACTCAGATATTGTTATTCCACATCAACACTGCTTCAGTAGTTTCAACAGTACGTAAACATTTAAAGGTTATAAACAGAGAATCACACTTCTGTTCACCCGTTAAGAGATCTTTTGAAACAACAATTGTAATATACAACTGAATAAAGACATTTTGCACAAATATGTTTACACTGACAATAATTTCCTTAAAGGAAAGTTTATGACATGATGTGTATATTTTAACCTGCGTTATTACTTTAGTATGTTTAGTGTTAGCAGTCAGTGTGAGGGTGAAGGTTGCTTCTGCTTCTGTACATTATGCTACTGTTATTACTTTAGTATGTTTAGTGTTAGCAGTCAGTGTGAGGGGGAAGGTTGCTTCTGCTTCTGTACATTATGCTACTGTTATTACTTTAGTATGTTTAGTGTTAGCAGTCAGTGTGAGGGTGAAGGTTGCTTCTGCTTCTGTACATTATGCTACTGTTATTACTTTAGTATTATATATATATATATATATATATATATATATATATATATATATATATATTATTTTTTTTTTTTATTATCACACTGGCCGATTCCCACCAAGGCAGGGTGGCCCGAAAAAGAAAAACTTTCACCATCATTCACTCCATCACTGTCTTGCCAGAAGGGTGCTTTACACTACAGTTTTTAAACTGCAACATTAACACCCCTCCTTCAGAGTGCAGGCACTGTACTTCCCATCTCCAGGACTCAAGTCCGGCCTGCCGGTTTCCCTGAATCCCTTCATAAATGTTACTTTGCTCACACTCCAACAGCACGTCAAGTATTAAAAACCATTTGTCTCCATTCACTCCTATCAAACACGCTCACGCATGCCTGCTGGAAGTCCAAGCCCCTCGCACACAAAACCTCCTTTACCCCCTCCCTCCAACCCTTCCTAGGCCGACCCCTACCCCGCCTTCCTTCCACTACAGACTGATACACTCTTGAAGTTATTCTGTTTCGCTCCATTCTCTCTACATGTCCGAACCACCTCAACAACCCTTCCTCAGCCCTCTGGACAACAGTTTTGGTAATCCCGCACCTCCTCCTAACTTCCAAACTACGAATTCTCTGCATTATATTCACACCACACATTGCCCTCAGACATGACATCTCCACTGCCTCCAGCCTTCTCCTCGCTGCAACATTCATCACCCATGCTTCACACCCATATAAGAGCGTTGGTAAAACTATACTCTCATACATTCCCCTCTTTGCCTCCAAGGACAAAGTTCTCTGTCTCCACAGACTCCTAAGTGCACCACTCACTCTTTTTCCCTCATCAATTCTATGATTCACCTCATCTTTCATAGACCCATCCGCTGACACGTCCACTCCCAAATATCTGAATACGTTCACCTCCTCCATACTCTCTCCCTCCAATCTGATATTCAATCTTTCATCACCTAATCTTTTTGTTATCCTCATAACCTTACTCTTTCCTGTATTCACCTTTAATTTTCTTCTTTTGCACACCCTACCAAATTCATCCACCAATCTCTGCAGCTTCTCTTCAGAATCTCCCAAGAGCACAGTGTCATCAGCAAAGAGCAGCTGTGACAACTCCCACCCTGTGTGTGATTCTTTATCTTTTAACTCCACGCCTCTTGCCAAGACCCTCGCATTTACTTCTCTTACAACCCCATCTATAAATATATTAAACAACCACGGTGACATCACACATCCTTGTCTAAGGCCTACTTTTACTGGGAAAAAATTTCCCTCTTTTCTACATACTCTAACTTG
Organism: Cherax quadricarinatus; assembly: GCF_038502225.1. Classification (NCBI taxonomy): domain Eukaryota; kingdom Metazoa; phylum Arthropoda; class Malacostraca; order Decapoda; family Parastacidae; genus Cherax; species Cherax quadricarinatus. The sequence continues at coordinate 50,709 of NW_027196127.1, read as the reverse complement.
AGCCTCACTATCCTCGTAAAAACTCTTCACTGCTTTCAGTAACCTACCTCCTACACCATACACTTGCAACATCTGCCACATTGCCCCCCTATCCACCCTGTCATACGCCTTTTCCAAATCCATAAATGCCACAAAGACCTCTTTAGCCTTATCTAAATACTGTTCACTTATATGTTTCACTGTAAACACCTGGTCCACACACCCCCTACCTTTCCTAAAGCCTCCTTGTTCATCTGCTATCCTATTCTCCGTCTTACTCTTAATTCTTTCAATTATAACTCTACCATACACTTTACCAGGTACACTCAACAGACTTATCCCCCTATAATTTTTGCACTCTCTTTTATCCCCTTTGCCTTTATACAAAGGAACTATGCATGCTCTCTGCCAATCCCTAGGTACCTTACCCTCTTCCATACATTTATTAAATAATTGCACCAACCACTCCAAAACTATATCCCCACCTGCTTTTAACATTTCTATCTTTATCCCATCAATCCCGGCTGCCTTACCCCCTTTCATTTTACCTACTGCCTCACGAACTTCCCCCACACTCACAACTGGCTCTTCCTCACTCCTACAAGATGTTATTCCTCCTTGCCCTATACACGAAATCACAGCTTCCCTATCTTCATCAACATTTAACAATTCCTCAAAATATTCCCTCCATCTTCCCAATACCTCTAACTCTCCATTTAATAACTCTCCTCTCCTATTTTTAACTGACAAATCCATTTGTTCTCTAGGCTTCCTTAACTTGTTAATCTCACTCCAAAACTTTTTCTTATTTTCAACAAAATTTGTTGATAACAGCTCACCCACTCTCTCATTTGCTCTCTTTTTACATTGCTTCACCACTCTCTTAACCTCTCTCTTTTTCTCCATATACTCTTCCCTCCTTGCATCACTATATATATATATATATATATATATATATATATATATATATATATATATATATATATATATATATATATATATATATATATATATATATATATATATAAACATATATATATATATAGGATTTGGTTTCTTTTTCTGTCTCATAAACACGCTAAGATAACAGGGATATCTTGCTACTCCTACTTACACTTTGGTCACACTTCACAGACACGCACATGCATATATATATATACATACATCTAGGTTTTTCTCCTTTTTCTAAATAGCTCTTGTTCTTTTTTATTTCTTCTATTGTCCATGGGGAAGTGGAAAAGAATCTTTCCTCCGTAAGCCATGCGTGTCGTATGAGGCGACTAAAATGCCGGGAGCAATGGGCTAGTAACCCCTTCTCCTGTATACAATTACTAAAAAAGAGAAGAAGAAAAACTTTATAAAACTGGGTTGCTTAAATGTGCGTGGATGTAGTGCGGATGACAAGAAACAGATGATTGCTGATGTTATGAATGAAAAGAAGTTGGATGTCCTGGCCCTAAGCGAAACAAAGCTGAAGGGGGTAGGAGAGTTTCAGTGGGGGGAAATAAATGGGATTAAATCTGGAGTATCTGAGAGAGTTAGAGCAAAGGAAGGGGTAGCAGTAATGTTAAATGATCAGTTATGGAAGGAGAAAAGAGAATATGAATGTGTAAATTCAAGAATTATGTGGATTAAAGTAAAGGTTGGATGCGAGAAGTGGGTCATAATAAGCGTGTATGCACCTGGAGAAGAGAGGAATGCAGAGGAGAGAGAGAGATTTTGGGAGATGTTAAGTGAATGTATAGGAGCCTTTGAACCAAGTGAGAGAGTAATTGTGGTAGGGGACTTGAATGCTAAAGTAGGAGAAACTTTTAGAGAGGGTGTGGTAGGTAAGTTTGGGGTGCCAGGTGTAAATGATAATGGGAGCCCTTTGATTGAACTTTGTATAGAAAGGGGTTTAGTTATAGGTAATACATATTTTAAGAAAAAGAGGATAAATAAGTATACACGATATGATGTAGGGCGAAATGACAGTAGTTTGTTGGATTATGTATTGGTAGATAAAAGACTGTTGAGTAGACTTCAGGATGTACATGTTTATAGAGGGGCCACAGATATATCAGATCACTTTCTAGTTGTAGCTACACTGAGAGTAAAAGGTAGATGGGATACAAGGAGAATAGAAGCATCAGGGAAGAGAGAGGTGAAGGTTTATAAACTAAAAGAGGAGGCAGTTAGGGTAAGATATAAACAGCTATTGGAGGATAGATGGGCTAATGAGAGCATAGGCAATGGGGTCGAAGAGGTATGGGGTAGGTTTAAAAATGTAGTGTTAGAGTGTTCAGCAGAAGTTTGTGGTTACAGGAAAGTGGGTGCAGGAGGGAAGAGGAGCGATTGGTGGAATGATGATGTAAAGAGAGTAGTAAGGGAGAAAAAGTTAGCATATGAGAAGTTTTTACAAAGTAGAAGTGATGCAAGGAGGGAAGAGTATATGGAGAAAAAGAGAGAAGTTAAGAGAGTGGTGAAGCAATGTAAAAAGAGAGCAAATGAGAGAGTGGGTGAGATGTTATCAACAAATTTTGTTGAAAATAAGAAAAAGTTTTGGAGTGAGATTAACAAGTTAAGAAAGCCTAGAGAACAAATGGATTTGTCAGTTAAAAATAGGAGAGGAGAGTTATTAAATGGAGAGTTAGAGGTATTGGGAAGATGGAAGGAATATTTTGAGGAATTGTTAAATGTTGATGAAGATAGGGAAGCTGTGATTTCGTGTATAGGGCAAGGAGGAATAACATCTTGTAGGAGTGAGGAAGAGCCAGTTGTGAGTGTGGGGGAAGTTCGTGAGGCAGTAGGTAAAATGAAAGGGGGTAAGGCAGCCGGGATTGATGGGATAAAGATAGAAATGTTAAAAGCAGGTGGGGATATAGTTTTGGAGTGGTTGGTGCAATTATTTAATAAATGTATGGAAGAGGGTAAGGTACCTAGGGATTGGCAGAGAGCATGCATAGTTCCTTTGTATAAAGGCAAAGGGGATAAAAGAGAGTGCAAAAATTATAGGGGGATAAGTCTGTTGAGTGTACCTGGTAAAGTGTATGGTAGAGTTATAATTGAAAGAATTAAGAGTAAGACGGAGAATAGGATAGCAGATGAACAAGGAGGCTTTAGGAAAGGTAGGGGGTGTGTGGACCAGGTGTTTACAGTGAAACATATAAGTGAACAGTATTTAGATAAGGCTAAAGAGGTCTTTGTGGCATTTATGGATTTGGAAAAGGCGTATGACAGGGTGGATAGGGGGGCAATGTGGCAGATGTTGCAAGTGTATGGTGTAGGAGGTAGGTTACTGAAAGCAGTGAAGAGTTTTTACGAGGATAGTGAGGCTCAAGTTAGAGTATGTAGGAAAGAGGGAAATTTTTTCCCAGTAAAAGTAGGCCTTAGACAAGGATGTGTGATGTCACCGTGGTTGTTTAATATATTTATAGATGGGGTTGTAAGAGAAGTAAATGCGAGGGTCTTGGCAAGAGGCGTGGAGTTAAAAGATAAAGAATCACACACAAAGTGGGAGTTGTCACAGCTGCTCTTTGCTGATGACACTGTGCTCTTGGGAGATTCTGAAGAGAAGTTGCAGAGATTGGTGGATGAATTTGGTAGGGTGTGCAAAAGAAGAAAATTAAAGGTGAATACAGGAAAGAGTAAGGTTATGAGGATAACAAAAAGATTAGGTGATGAAAGATTGAATATCAGATTGGAGGGAGAGAGTATGGAGGAGGTGAACGTATTCAGATATTTGGGAGTGGACGTGTCAGCGGATGGGTCTATGAAAGATGAGGTGAATCATAGAATTGATGAGGGAAAAAGAGTGAGTGGTGCACTTAGGAGTCTGTGGAGACAAAGAACTTTGTCCTTGGAGGCAAAGAGGGGAATGTATGAGAGTATAGTTTTACCAACGCTCTTATATGGGTGTGAAGCGTGGGTGATGAATGTTGCAGCGAGGAGAAGGCTGGAGGCAGTGGAGATGTCATGTCTGAGGGCAATGTGTGGTGTGAATATAATGCAGAGAATTCGTAGTTTGGAAGTTAGGAGGAGGTGCGGGATTACCAAAACTGTTGTCCAGAGGGCTGAGGAAGGGTTGTTGAGGTGGTTCGGACATGTAGAGAGAATGGAGCGAAACAGAATGACTTCAAGAGTGTATCAGTCTGTAGTGGAAGGAAGGCGGGGTAGGGGTCGGCCTAGGAAGGGTTGGAGGGAGGGGGTAAAGGAGGTTTTGTGTGCGAGGGGCTTGGACTTCCAGCAGGCATGCGTGAGCGTGTTTGATAGGAGTGAATGGAGACAAATGGTTTTTAATACTTGACGTGCTGTTGGAGTGTGAGCAAAGTAACATTTATGAAGGGATTCAGGGAAACCGGCAGGCCGGACTTGAGTCCTGGAGATGGGAAGTACAGTGCCTGCACTCTGAAGGAGGGGTGTTAATGTTGCAGTTTAAAAACTGTAGTGTAAAGCACCCTTCTGGCAAGACAGTGATGGAGTGAATGATGGTGAAAGTTTTTCTTTTTCGGGCCACCCTGCCTTGGTGGGAATCGGCCGGTGTGATAATAAAAAAAAAATATATATATATATATATATATATATATATATACATATATATATATATATATATATATATATATATATATATATATATATATATATATATATATACCAGTTCTTGGTGGACGAACTGTGATAGAGATCTCTCATGTCTCAGGTAGTCGACGTTCGAGTCTGTCCAGGAGGATGTTATTACAGAGCGCAGATTATCTGCGTGTCCTCCTCTGTAATAACATCTACCTTCGTATACTGATATTAATACACTTGTGTAGTAATATCATATATGGACAGTGCTTCAAGGCTGGCTGAAACTGCTGACCTCAGGGAAGTGGTGAAGGGTGAATACCTGGATCCACAGACCTGGGGTGGGACTTGCTGACCTCAGGGAAGTGGTGAAGGGTGAATACCTGGATCCACGGACCTGGGGTGGGACTGCTGACCTCAGGGAAGTGGTGAAGGGTAAATACCTGGATCCACAGACCTGGGGTGGGACTTGCTGACCTCAGGGAAGTGGTGAAGGGTGAATACCTGGATCCACGGACCTGGGGTGGGACTGCTGACCTCAGGGAAGTGGTGAAGGGTGAATACCTGGATCCATGGACCTGGGGTGGGACTTGCTGACCTCAGGGAAGTGGTGAAGGGTGAATACCTGGATCCACGGACCTGGGGTGGGACTGCTGACCTCAGGGAAGTGGTGAAGGGTGAATACCTGGATCCACTTACCTCGGGTGGGACTGCTGACCTCAGGGAAGTGGTGAAGGGTGAATACCTGGAACCATGGACCTGGGGTGGGACTGCTGACCTCAGGGAAGTGGTGAAGGGTGAATACCTGGATCCACGGACCTGGGGTGGGACTGCTGACCTCAGGGAAGTGGTTAAGGGTAAATACCTGGATCCACGGACCTGGGGTGGGACTGCTGACCTCAGGGAAGTGGTGAAGGGTGAATACCTGGATCCACGGACCTGGGGTGGGACTGCTGACCTCAGGGAAGTGGTGAAGGGTGAATACCTGGATCCACGGACCTGGGGTGGGACTGCTGACCTCAGGGAAGTGGTGAAGGGTGAATACCTGGATCCACGGACCTGGGGTGGGACTTGCTGACCTCAGGGAAGTGGTGAAGGGTGAATATCTGGAACCACGGACCTGGGGTGGGACTGCTGACCTGGGACGGGAACTTCAAGGGAAGGGAAGACATCCGGGGGCCCACGGATGAATTCCCGGGGAAGGCTTAGATGTAAGAGTTGAGATTACTGAGTGACTTAAATGCAAGATTACTGGGTGTTAGGATAGGGAGTTTAGGATAGGAAGTGTAGGATAGGAAGTGTAGGATAGGAAGTGTAGGATAGGAAGTGGGGAAGGGAGAATATCTGAGGGGACACAGATGGACTCCTGGACACATGAACCTGGGGAACACATAGATGCAAGATTACTGAGTGTAGGATAGGAAGTGTAGGATAGGAAGTGTAGGATAGGAAGTGGGGAAGAGAGAATATCTGAGGGGATACAGATGGACTCCTGGACACATGAACCTGGGGAACACATAGATGCAAGATTACTGAGTGTAGGATAGGGAAGTGTAGGATAGGAAGTGGGGAAGGGAGAATATCTGAGGGGACACAGATGGACTCCTGGACACATGAACCTGGGGAAAACTTAGATCCAAGATTACTGAGTGTAGGATAGGAAGTGTAGGATAGGAAGTGCGGAAGGGAGAATATCTGAGGGGACACAGATGGACTCCTGGACTCATGAACCTGGGGAAGTTAAGCATACTGAGTGTAGGATAGAAAGTGTAGGACAGGAAGTGTAGGATAGGAAGTGTAGGATGGGAAGTGGGGAAGGGAGAATATCTGAAGGGACACAGATGGACTCCTGGACTCATGAACCTGGGGAAGGTAAGCTTACTGAGTGTAGGATAGAAAGTGTAGGACAGGAAGTGTAGGATAGGAAGTGCGGAAGGGAGAATATCTGAGGGGACACAGATGGACTCCTGGGCTCATGAACCTGGGGAAGTTAAGCTTACTGAGTGTAGGATAGAAAGTGTAGGACAGGAAGTGTAGGATAGGAAGTGTAGGATGGGAAGTGGGGAAGGGAGAATATCTGAAGGGACACAGATGGACTCCTGGACTCATGAACCTGGGGAAGGTAAGCTTACTGAGTGTAGGATAGAAAGTGTAGGACAGGAAGTGTAGGATAGGAAGTGCGGAAGGGAGAATATCTGAGGGGACACAGATGGACTCCTGGGCTCATGAACCTGGGGAAGTTAAGCTTACTGAGTGTAGGATAGAAAGTGTAGGACAGGAAGTGTAGGATAGGAAGTGTAGGATGGGAAGTTAGGAAGGGAGAATATCTGAAGGGACACAGATGGACTCCTGGACTCATGAACCTGGGGAAGGTAAGCTTACTGAGAGTAGGATAGAAATTGTAGGATAGGAAGTGTAGGATAGGAAGTGCGGAAGGGAGAATATCTGAAGGGACACAGATGGACTCCTGGACTCATGAACCTGGGGAAGGTAAGCTTACTGAGTGTAGGATAGAAAGTGTAGGAGAGGAAGTGTAGGATGGGAAGTGGGGAAGGGAGAATATCTGAAGGGACACAGATGGACTCCTGGACTCAGTGTAGGATAGGAAGTGTAGGATAGGAAGTGGGGAAGGGAGAATATCTGATGGGACACAGATGGATTCCTGGACACATGAACCTGGGGAAGGTAACCTTACTGGGTGTAGGATAGAAAGTGTAGGATAGGAAGTGTAGGATAGGAAGTGGGGAAGGGAGAATATCTGAGGGGACACAGATGGACTCCTGGACACATGAACCTGGGGAAGGTAAGATTACTGAGTGTAGAATAGAAAGTGTAGGATAGGAGGTGTAGGATGGGAAGTGGGGAAGGTAGAATATCTGAGGGGGACACAGATGGACTCCGTAGGATTGCGGATGAGCAAGGAGGTTTTAGAGTGGGTAGGGGATCAAGTGTTTAGGGAAGTTTTTATTGCATTTATGGATTTAGAAAAGGCATATGATAGAGTGGATAGGGGAGCAATATGGCAGATGTTGCAAGTGTATGGAATAGGTGGTAAGTAACTAAATGCTGTAAAGAGTTTTTATGAGGATAGTGAGGCTCAGGTTAGGGTGTGTAGAAGAGAGGGAGACTACTTCCCAGTAAAAGTAGGATGTGTAATGTCACCATGGTTGTTTAATGTATTTATAGATGAGGTTGTAAAAGAAGTAAATGCTAGGGTGTTCGGGAGAGAGGTAGGATTAAATTATGGGGAATCAAATACACAATGGGAATTGACATAGTTGCTTTTTGCTGATGATACTGTGCTCATGGGAGATTCTAAAGAAAAATTGCAAAGGTTAGTGGATGAGTTTGAGAGTGTGTGTAAAGGTAGAAAGTTGAAAGTGAACATAGAAAAGAGTAAGGTGTTGAGGATATCAAATGATTTAGATAAAGAAAAATTGGATATCAAATTGGGGAGGAGGAGTATGGAGGAAGTGAATGTTTTCAGATACTTGGGAGTTGACGTGTCGGCGGATGGATTTATGAAGGATGAGGTTAAACATAGAATTAATGAGGGAAAAAGGTGAGTCGTACGTAGAGGTATATTTGTAGACAAAAAACGTTATCTATCGTGGCAAAGAAGAGAATGTATGAAAGTAAAGTAGTACCAGCACACTTATATGGGTGTGAAGCTTGGGTTGTAAATGCTGCAGCGAGGAGGCGGTTGGAGGCAGTAGAGATGTCCTGTCTAAGGGCAATGTGTGGTGTAAATATTATGCAGAAATTTCTGCATAATATTTACACCACACATTGCCCTTAGACAGGACATCTCCACTGCCTCCAACCGCCTCCTCGCTGCAGCATTTACAACCCAAGCTTCACGCCCATATAAGAGTGTTGGTACTACTATACTTTCATACATTCCCTTCTTTGCCTCCATATATATATATATATATATATATATATATATATATATATATATATATATATATATATATATATATATATATATATATATATATATATATATATATATATATATATATATATATATATATATATATATATATATATATATATATATATATATATATATACATATATATATATTAAACAAGTCGGCCGTCTCCCACCGAGGCAGGGTGACCCAAAAAGAAAGAAAATCCCCAAAAAGAAAATACCTTCATCATCATTCAACACTTTCACCTCACTCACACATAATCACTGTTTTTGCAGAGGTGCTCAGAACACAACAGTTTAGAAGCATATACGTATAAAGATACACAACATATCCCTCCAAACTGCTAATATCCCAAACCCCTCCTTTAAAGTGCAGGCATTGTACTTCCCATTTCCAGGACTCAAGTCCGGCTATATAAAAATAACCGGTTTCCCTGAATCCCTTCACTAAATATTACCCTGCTCACACTCCAACAGATCGTCAGGTACCAAATACCATTCGTCTCCATTCACTCCTATCGAACACGCTCATGTACGCCTGCTGGAAGTCCAAGCCCCTCGCCCACAAAACCTCCCTTACCCCTTCCTTCGAACCTTTTCGAGGACGACCCCTACCCCGCCTTCCTTCTCCTACAGATTTAAACGCTCTCCATGTCATTCTACTTTGATCCACATATATACATATATATATATCTATATATATATATATATATATATATATATATATATATATATATATATATATATATATGTATAATTAATATTAGTTTCCCCTGGCCTACACATTACCTTACACGTGTTGCAGGTGTTCACCAGCAGTTATCACTTGTTCATCTGGATGGATCCCGTCACTGGTGAAACATTCAGCGTGTTAGTTGTATCATGTACTTGTAGAATAGCTTATATTTAGAGAGCTTTATCAAGGTAAGCTGTATTTTGAGCGACACCGAGACATGAACCTGTGCTCTGTATACAGTGCCCTTTGTTCAGACATAAGTGACGTCACACATCCTTGTACAAAATCGATAATGACATCAAACATCGTTATCTAAGACTCACAGCAACATCACTCATTGTTGTCTAAGTAAATCAGAAGAGTCATGCTTTATTGATGGAACTGATACCGACGTAATGACGCCATTCAGAAGAAGACGACTCACTTATATTTAAGGTTAAGGGACTTAAAGGTTTGCCTTCAGGAACTTCTGACAGAGTAAGCGGGTGAGTGGACCGTAGATTACCACTGACCTCCAGATACCCGGGTTTGGTAACTCAGAACTAAGTCTAAGGTTGAAAGTAGCCGCAAACTCTTAATTTATGCCACAGTTGCGTTAGATCTTATTGATGAAAGTATATATCAAAACTATTGAGTTGCTTGTGAGTTATATTATGTTTTGCTATATAATGTTAAGTTTTATTTAAATCATATTTTATTACCTAAGATGTTACAATACGTTAAGATATTAAAATAACATGAAGATAAATACTTTATATTACCAGCACGATGGAAAAGTAGACACACATGCAATATAATAAAATTGACTGCTGAGAAGAGATTAAATCTGAGAAAGACCTACCCAGCATGGGTCAGTAGGTTTGTTGCTGTTTAGGATAACGAGGAAGTAGTTTCCTGGCAAGATGTTTAGCTATGTTGTAAAAGCTTCATTTTAAAGTGTAGGGATAAGCGAGCAACCAGCAGGATCTTCTCCACTTCTACTCTCACCACAACACCAAAACTAAACGTGACGTAATCATAAGCTTCTTCCTTCGTCACCTCCTAATCTGTAGTAGTAACTTCCTGGAGGAACAATGTTCCTTCATCTAAAAAGTATTTTCTAAACGTCAGTATTCTCATTATTATAGACTGCAAACCCTGTACATATATATATGAAGTATTATATTGTCATTAATTTTTTTCGAATTTTTGGTTTGTCTAGTCTCAAGAAGCGGAATGTTTGCTGCACTTGTAAAAGTTATGAAAACCAATTATATCTGTGTTTTAGCTCAATATCAACAGTCAATATAGAAAAATGGTTATTGAACAGATGATTACTTTTAAACTATTAATTAACTACAGCACATAAGGTCTGAGTAATATTGTTCTCTCTCATTATGAGTAAGAGTATTATTGAAAAAAATATTCTCTACATTAATTAAGGTTGGCAGTGTTAATGAGTGTATAAACTGGCTCTACAGTGCACAGTTTGTCTGTATTGATCTTTATTAAAATATTTCTTGATCAATCTTAACAATTAAATAAGTAATAATGAGTTTTGTACTCACATACACTCTCAGTACTATTTAACAATGTGTAATAACGTATTAACACAGCTGTGAACCCCAAACACAGCATTTCCTCACATGTGGTAACTCCATGTATCACTGCCTATATATGAGATAACACCACAAGTATTTTAATATCATTATATAACAGTTAGATGTAATACCAGGGAAGAACGCACACAGCTGTACTGTGTGTGCTGGTCAGCACCCGGGTAGCCTGGAAACTGTCCAGTAGTGGAAACTCACACCCGGGTAGCCTGGAAACCTGTCCACTGGGTGTAAACTGGTCACACAGTGGAAACCTGTACTGTGTGTACTCACATAGTTACATAATTTTTTATTTAAGTAGTACTGTGTATAACAGTACTAACACAGTTAGTGTGATCTTCGTAGTATGTACTAATGTCACACAGTATGTACTATGTGTACTCACACAGTAGTACTGTGTGTACTCACACAGTAGTACTGTGTGTACTCACACAGTTAGACTGTTTGTACTCACACAGTTGTACTGCGTGCTCACACAGTTGTACTGTGTGTACTCACACAGTTAGACTGTGTATACTCACACAGTTGTACTGTATACTCACACAGTTGTACTGAGTGTACTCACACAGTAGTATTGTGTGTACTAACAGTCATACTGTGTGTACACACACAGTTATACTGTGTGTACTCACACAGTGATACTGTGTGTACTCACACAGTCATAATGTGTGTACTCACACAGTTATTCTGTGTGTACTCACACAGTCATACCGTGTGTACTCACACAGTTGTACTGTGTGTACTCACACAGTTATAAAGTGTATACAGACACAGTTATACTGTGTGTACTTACACAGTTATACAATGTGTACTCACTCAGTTGTACTGTGTGTACTCACACAGTTATACTGTGTGTACGGACACAGTTATACTGTGAGTACTTACACAGTTATACTATGTGTACTCACACAGTTGTACTGTGTGTACTCACACAGTTATACTGTGTGTACTCACACAGTTGTACTGTGTGTATTCACACAGATGTACTGTGTGTACTCACACAGTTTTACTGTGTGTACTCACAAAGTTATATTGTGTGTACTCAGACAGTTATGCTGTGTGTACTCACACAGTTGTACTGTGTGTACTCACAGAGTTATACTATGTGTACTCACAGTTATACTGAGTGTACTCACACAGTTGTACTGTGTGTACTCACACAGTTATACCGTGTGTACTCACACAGTTGTACTGTGTTTACTCACACAGTTGTACTGTGTGTACTCAGTTATACTGTGTGTACTCACACAGTTATAAAGTGTGTACAGACAGTTATACTGTGTGTACTTACCCAGTTATAATATGTGTACTCAGTTGCACTGTGTGTACTCACACAGTTATGTTGTGTGTACAGACACAGTTATACTGTGTGTATTTACACAGTTATACTATATGTACTCACACAGTTGTACTGTGTGTACTCACAGTTATACTGTGTGTACTCACACAGTTGTACTATGTGTACTCACACAGTTATACCGTGTGTACTCACTCAGTTGTACTGTGTGTACTCACACAGTTGTACTGTGTGTACTCACACAGTTATAATTTGTGTACTCACACAGTTATACTGTGTGTACTCACACAGTTATACATGGGTACTCACACAGTTGTACTGTGTGTACTAACATAGTTGTACTGTGTGTACTAACACAGTTATACTGTGTGTACTCACACAGTTGTACTGTGTGTACTCGCACAGCTATAAAGTGTGTACAGACACAGTTATACTGTGTGTACTTACACAGTTATACTATGTGTACTCACTCAGTTGCACTGTGTGTACTCACACAGTTATGCTGTGTGTACAGACACAGTTATACTGTGTGTACTTACACAGTTATACTATGTGTACTCACACAATTGTACTGTGTGTGCTCACACAGTTATACTGTATATACTCACACAGTTGTACTGTGTGTACTCACATAGTTGTACTGTGTGCACTCACACAGTTTTACTGTGTGTACTCACAAAGTTATACTGTGTGTACTCAGACAGTTATGCTGTGTGTACTCACACAGTTGTACTGTGTGTACTCACAGATTTATACTGTGTGTACTCACACAGTTATACTGTGTGTACTCACACAGTTGTACTGTGTGTACTCACACAGTTATAAAGTGTGAACAGACAGTTATACTGTGTGCACTTACACAGTTATACTATGTGTACTCACGCCGTTGTACTGTGTGTACTCACACAGTTATACTGTATGTACAGACAGTTATACTTTGTGTACTTACACAGTTATACTATGTGTACTAACACAGTTGTACTGTGTTTACTCAGTTGTTCTGTGTGTACTCAGTTATACTGTGTACTCACACAGTTATGCTGTGTGTACTCGCACAGTTGTACTGTGTGTACCCACACAGTTATGCTGTGTGTACTCACACAGTTATACTGTGTGTACTCGCACAGTTGTACTGTGTGTGCTCACACAGTTGTACTGTGTGTACTCACACAGTTATACCGTGTGTACTCACTCAGTTATACTGTGCGTACTCACAGAGTTGTACTGTGTGTACTCATACAGTTGTACTGTGTGTACACACACAGTTATACTGTGTGTACTCACACAGTTGTACTGTGTGTACTCGCACAGTTATACTGTGTGTACTCACACAGTTATACATGGGTACTCACACAGTTGTACTGTGTGTACTCACACAGTTGTACTGTGTGTACTCACACAGTTATACTGTGTGTACTCACACAGTTATACTGTGTGTATTCACGCAGTTATACTCTGTGTACTCACATAGTTATACTCTGTGTTCTCACGCAGTTGAACTGTGTGTACTCTCACAGTTTTACTCTGTGTACTCACACAGTTATACTCTGTGTACTCACACAGTTATACTGTGTGTACTCACACAGTTATTCTCTGTGTACTCACACAGTTATACTGTGTGTACTCACACAGTTATACTCTGTGTACTCACACAGTTATACTGTGTGTACTCACACAGTTATACTCTGTGTACTCACACAGTTATACCGTGTGTACTCACACAGTTGTACTGGAAATAAATGGGATAAAATACCGACACAATGGAAATGTAAACACATATGCAGTATAATGTGATCCTTTATTGATAACGTTTCACCCACACAGTGGGTTTTTTCAAGTCACACACTGGTCTACCTGGGGTTGGAAGGTACGGGAGTATTTATAGTCATGTTCAGAATGTTGAGGTCAGGTGGAGAATGCTGCATCTGATGATCTACCGGGTGGGGTTATAGAGTCTTGGGTAGCTTGGCAGGGGTATTGGACAATTTGTGAGTACCTTCTGCAGTGTTCTATGTTCTTATGTGGGATAGCTGAACCACTCTTCTTCATCGCTATCCCACATAAGAACATAGAACACTGCAGAAGGTCTACTCACAACTTGTCCAATACCCCTGCCAAGCTACCCAAGACTCTATAACCCCACCCGGTAGATCATCAGATGCAGCATTCTCCACCTGACCTCAACATTCTGAACATGACTATAAATACTCCCGTACCTTCCAACCCCAGGTAGATCTGTGTGTGACTTGAAAAAGCCCACTGTGTGGGTGAAACGTTGTCAATAAAGGATCACATTATACTGCATTTGTGTTTATATTTCCAGTGTTGACCGCTGCACCACAGAGTCGTGCTGACCGCTGCACCACAGAGTCGTGCTGACCGCTGCACCACAGAGTCGTGCTGACCGCTGCACCACAGAATCGTGCTGACCGCTGCACCACAGAGTCGTGCTGACCGCTGCACCACAGAGTCGTGCTAGCTGCTGCACCACAGAGTCGTGTTGACCGCTGCACCACAGAGTCGTGCTGGCCGCTGCACCACAGAGTCGTGTTGACCGCCGCACCACAGAGTCGTGTTGACCGCTGCACCACAGAGTCATGCTGGCCGCTGCACCACAGAGTCGTGTTGACAGCTACACCACAGAGTCGTGTTGACTGCTGCACCACAGAGTCGTGTTGACCGCTGCACCACAGAGTCGTGCTGGCGGCTGCACCACAGAGTCGTGTTGACAGCTGCACCACAGAGTCGTGTTGACCGCTGCACCACAGAGTCGTGTTGACAGCTGCACCACAGAGTCGTGTTGACCGCTGCACCACAGAGTCGTGTTGACAGCTGCACCACAGAGTCGTGTTGACAGCTGCACCACAGAGTCGTGTTGACAGCTGCACCACAGAGTCGGGTTGACCGCTGCACCACAGAGTCGTGTTGACAGCTGCACCACAGAGTTGTGTTGACAGCTGCACCACAGAGTCGTGTTGACCGCTGCACCACAGAGTCGTGTTGACCGCTGCACCACAGAGTCGTGTTGACAGCTGCACCACAGAGTCGTGTTGACCGCTGCACCACAGAGTCGTGTTGACTGCTGCACCACAGAGTCGTGTTGACTGCTGCACCACAGAGTCGTGTTGACTGCTGCACCACAGAGACGTGTTGACTGCTGCACCACAGAGTCGTGTTGACTGCTGCACCACAGAGTTGTGTTGACTGCTGCACCACAGAGTCGTGTTGACTGCTGCACCACAGAGTCGTGTTGACTGCTGCACCACAGAGTCGTGTTGACTGCTGTACCACAGAGTCGTGGTGACTGCTGCACCACAGAGACGTGTTGACTGCTGCACCACAGAGTCGTGTTGACTGCTGCACCACTGAGTCGTGTTGACTGCTGCACCACAGAGTCGTGTTGACTGCTGCACCACAGAGTCGTGTTGGCTGCTGCACCACAGAGTCGTGGTGACTGCTGCACCACAGAGTCGTGTTGACTGCTGCACCACAGAGTCGTGTTGACTGCTGCACCACAGAGTCGTGTTGACTGCTGCACCACAGAGTCGTGTTGACTGCTGCACCACAGAGACGTGTTGACTGCTGCACCACAGAGACGTGTTGACTGCTGCACCACAGAGACGTGTTGACTGCTGCACCACAGAGACGTGTTGACTGCTGCACCACAGAGACGTGTTGACTGCTGCACCACAGAGTCGTGTTGACTGCTGCACCACAGAGTCGTGTTGACTGCTGCACCACAGAGTCGTGTTGACTGCTGCACCACAGAGACGTGTTGACTGCTGCACCACAGAGTCGTGTTGACTGCTGCACCACAGAGTCGTGTTGACTGCTGCACCACAGAGACGTGTTGACTGCTGCACCACAGAGTCGTGTTGACTGCTGCACCACAGAGACGTGTTGACTGCTGCACCACAGAGTCGTGTTGACTGCTGCACCACAGTGTCGTGGTGAAAGCTGCACCACAGAGTCGTGTTGACTGCTGCACCACAGAGACGTAATCTTCAGATATTAACTTTTACTATATAAGACAATATAATGAAGTGTAAAGTAGTGATGATAACATCAGGAAAACAAAAAGTAGAAAGTAATTTTTTCTTCATCATCTTCTTTGTACTACTACTATTACTATTACTACTACTACTACTATTACTACTACTACTACTACTACTACTACTACTACTATTACTACTACTACTACTACTATTACTACTACTACTACTATTGCTACTACTACTACTGCTACTATCACTATTACTACTACTACTACTATTGCTACTACTACTACTGCTACTATCACTACTACTACTACTACTGCTACTATCACTATTACTACTACTACTACTATTGCTACTACTACTACTGCTACTATCACTATTACTACTACTACTACTACTACTACTACTACTACTATTACTACTACTACTACTACTATTGCTACTACTACTACTATTATTGCTACTACTACTACTACTATTGCTACTACTACTACTACTATTACTACTACTACTACTACTACTACTACTATTATTACTACTACTACTACTACTATTGCTACTACTACTACTACTATTGCTACTACTACTACTACTATTGCTACTACTACTACTACTATTGCTACTACTACTACTACTATTGCTACTAGTACTACTACTATTGCTACTAGTACTACTACTATTATTACTACTACTACTACTATTGCTACTACTACTACTACTATTGCTACTACTACTACTATTACTACTACTACTACTACTACTACTACTATTATTACTACTACTACTACTACTATTGCTACTACTACTACTACTACTACTATTGCTACTACTACTACTACTATTGCTACTACTACTACTACTATTGCTACTACTACTACTACTATTGCTACTACTACTACTACTACTATTGCTACTACTACTACTACTATTGCTACTACTACTACTACTATTGCTACTACTACTACTACTATTGCTACTACTACTACTACTATTGCTACTACTACTACTACTATTGCTACTACTACTACTACTATTGCTACTACTACTACTATTGCTACTACTACTACTATTACTACTACTACTACTACTACTATAATTACTACTACTACTACTACTATTACTACTACTACTACTACTACTACTACTATTATTACTACTACTATTACTATTGCTACTACTACTACTATTACTACTACTACTACATTATTACTACTACTACTACTATTATTACAACTACTACTACTACTACTACTACTACTAATAATAATAATAATAATAATAATAATAATAATAATAATAATATTAATAATAATAATAATAATAGCATTATTATTTTATTATTATTATTATTGTTATTATTAGTAGTAGTATTATTCAGGTACAAAGAAATTTCATTGTCAGCATCAATTCATTGTATTCCACAACACTACTGGACTTACACTACTGGACTTACACTACTGGACTTACACTACTGGACTTACACTACTGGACTTACACTACTGGACTTACACTACTGGACTTACACTACTGGACATACACTACTGGACTTACACTACTGGACTTACACTACTGGACTTACACTACTGGACTTACACTACTGGACTTACACTACTGGACTTACACTACTGGACTTACACTACTGGACTTACACTACTGGACTTACACTACTGGACTTACACTACTGGACTTACACTACTGGACTTACACTATTAAGAACTCCTAAAATCTTCATATTATATTAAGCAGAGTGAAGAGGAGAAGAATGTAGCATAATAATTAACAGCTGGAAGACAGTGGCAGGACTGGGAAGACAGTGGCAGGACTGGGAAGACAGTGGCAGGGCTGGGAAGACAGTGGCAGGACTGGGAAGACAGTGGCAGGGCTGAGAAGACAGTGGCAGGACTGGGAAGACAGTGGCAGGACTGGGAAGACAGTGGCAGGACTTGGAAGACAGTGGCAGGACTGAGAAGACAGTGGAAGGACTGGGAAGACAGTGGCAGGACTGGGAAGACAGTGGCAGGGCTGGGAAGACAGTGACAGGACTGGGAAGACAGTGGCAGGGCTGGGAAGACAGTAGCAGGACTGAAAAGACAGTGGCAGGACTGGGAAGACAGTGGCAGGGCTGGGAAGACAGTGGCAGGGCTGGAAAGACAGTGGCAGGGCTGGGAAGACAGTGGCAGAGCTGGGAGGACAATGGCAGGACTGGGAAGACAGTGGCAGGACTGGGAAGAGAGTGACAGGGCTGGGAAGACAGTGGCAATGCTGGGAAGACAGTGCCAGGGCTGCGAAGACAGTGGCAGGTCTGGGAAGACAGTGGCAAGGCTGGGAAAACAGTGGCAGGACTGGGAAGACAGTGGCAGGACTGGGAAGACAGTGGCAAAGCTGGGAAGACAGTGGCAGGACTGGGAAGACAGTGGCAGGGCTGGGAAGACAGTGGCAGGACTGGGAAGACAGTGGCAGGACTGGGAAGACAGTGGCAGGGCTGGGAAGACAGTGGCAGGACTGGGAAGACAGTGGCAGGGCTGGGAAGACAGTGGCAGGACTCGGAAGACAGTGGCAGGACTGGGAAGACAGTGGCAGGGCTGGGAAGACAGTGGCAGGACTGGGAATACAGTGGCAGGACTGGGAAGACAGTGGCAGGACTGGGAAGACAGTGGCAGGGCTGGGAAGACAGTGGCAGGACTGGGAAGACAGTGGCAGGACTGGGAAGACAGTGGCAGGACTGGGAAGACAGTGGCAGGGCTGGGAAGACAGTGGCAGGACTGGGAAGACAGTGGCAGGGCTGGGAAGACAGTGGCAGGGCTGGGAAGACAGTGGCAGGACTGGGAAGACAGTGGCAGGGCTGGGAAGACAGTGGCAGGGCTGGAAAGACAGTGGCAGGACTGGGAAGACAGTGGTAGGACTGGGAAGACAGTGGCAGGGCTGGGAAGACAGTGGCAGGGCTGGGAAGACAGTGGCAGGGCTGGGAAGACAGTGGCAGGGCTGGGAAGACAGTGGCAGGGCTGGGAAGACAGTGGCAGGGCTGGGAAGACAGTGGCAGGGCTGGGAAGACAGTGGCAGGGCTGGGAAGACAGTGGCAGGTCTGGGAAGACAGTGGCAGGGCTGGGAAGACAGTGGCAGGGCTGGGAAGACAGTGGCAGGACTGGGAAGACAGTGGCAGGGCTGGGAAGACAGTGGCAGGGCTGGGAAGACAGTGGCAGGACTGGGAAGACAGTGGCAGGGCTGGGAAGACAGTGGCAGGGCTGGGAAGACAGTGGCAGGGCTGGGAAGACAGTGGCAGGGCTGGGAAGACAGTGGCAGGGCTGGGAAGACAGTGGCAGGGCTGGGAAGAGAGAAATGCCAGACACTGCAGGAACTAGTGATAAATATGATTGAGAAAATGATTTACAACAACAGGAGACAAGCTAGAGAAAAGCAGGACTGAAATAAATGTAATAAGAAAAAGAAGGTTGAAGAAACTCTTCGATCAGCTAGACGGAAGATAAACATTGTCGTAGTATACAATGAAACACCAGGATAATACTTAAGTATGAATATTATAATGATATACAGTACTAACAAGTAGATAAGACAAATATGCACCTGCAACGTATATTTATTCTGAAACACATCTGCTTCACATGACAGTAGATGTGCAAGAAGACAGTGCTGGTAGACTTAGTATTCACCTTGAGTAGTGCAGATATTGAGGACATCACATATGAAAGATCCCTTGGGGCCAGCGATCATGTGGTTTTGAGCTTCGAATACACAGTAGAGCTACAAGTGGAGGGGGAAGCAGGAAGGCCAGGACAAATGCAACCAAACAACAGTCAAGGACCAGGTAATCAGGCTAAGGAAGGAAGGAGGAGAGACAACAAGAAATGACCGTGAAGTATGTGAGGAACTCAACAAGAGATTCAAAGAAGTGTTCACAGAGGAGACAGAAGGGGCTCAAAGGCAATGGGGCCGGATAACATCTCTCCATGGCATGGTTTCAGAGACGGGAAATCCTGTGTCACAAACCTACTGGAGTTCTATGACAAGGTGACAGCAGTAAGACAAGAGAGAGAGGGGTGGGTGGATTGCATTTTCTTGGACTGCAAGAAGGCGTTTGACACAGTTCCACACAAGAGATTAGTGCAAAAACTGGAGGACCAAGCAGGGATAACAGGGAAGGCACTACAATGGATCAAGGAATACTTGTCAGGAAGACAGCAGCGAGTAATGGTACGTGGCGAGGTGTCAGAGTGGGCACCTGTGACCAGCGGGGTCCCACAGGGGTCAGTCCTAGGACCAGTGCTGTTTCTGGTATTTGTGAACGACATGACGGAAGGAATACACTCCGAGGTGTCCCTGTTTGCAGATGACGTGAAGTTGATGAGAAGAATTCATTCGATCGAAGACCAGGCAGAACTACAAAGGGACCTGGACAGGCTGCAGACCTGGTCCAGCAATTGGCTCCTGGAGTTCAATCCCACCAAGTGCAAAGTCATGAAGATTGGGGAAGGGCAAAGAAGACCGCAGACGGAGTACAGTCTAGGGGGCCAGAGACTACAAACCTCACTCAAGGAAAAAGATCTTGGGGTGAGTATAACACCAGGTACATCTCCTGAAGCGCACATCAACCAAATAACTGCTGCAGCATATGGGCGCCTGGCAAACCTCAGAACAGCATTCCGACATCTTAATAAGGAATCGTTCAGGACCCTGTACACCGTGTACGTTAGGCCCATATTGGAGTATGCGGCACCAGTTTGGAACCCACACCTAGCCAAGCATGTAAAGAAACTAGAGAAAGTGCAAAGGTTTGCAACAAGACTAGTCCCAGAGCTAAGAGGTATGTCCTACGAGGAGAGGTTAAGGGAAATCAACCTGACGACACTGGAGGACAGGAGAGATAGGGGGGACATGATAACGACATACAAAATACTGAGAGGAATTGACAAGGTGGACAAAGACAGGATGTTCCAGAGATTGGACACAGCAACAAGGGGACACAGTTGGAAGCTGAAGACACAGATGAATCACAGGGATGTTAGGAAGTATTTCTTCAGCCACAGAGTAGTCAGGAAGTGGAATAGTTTGGGAAGCGATGTAGTGGAGGCAGGATCCATACATAGCTTTAAGCAGAGGTACGATAAAGCTCATGGTTCAGGGAGAGTGACCTAGTAGCGACCAGTGAAGAGGCGGGGCCAGGAGCTTGGACTCGACCCCTGCAACCTCAACTAGGTGAGTACAACTAGGTGAGTACACACACACACACACACACACACACACACACACACACACACACACACACACACACACACACACACACACACACACACACACACACACACACACACACACACACACACACACACACACACACACACACAGAGGGACTGAAGGCAAGAACATGTCAATGGAAGGAAATAAAATGCCTCAGAGGAAGCAGATGGAGACTCAGTGGGAGGAGGAAAGGGCGAGGTCAGTTTTTGTGTACGGGCTCCAAGAAGCCAAGGGGGACAACTTTGAAGAAATAAAACAGGAGGAGAAAAAAATGATTGAAGGCATCATGAAAACAATAGGTGAGGGCGATATGACCCAGGTGACAAATTTTCAGAGAATTGGGTGGTTTGCGAGTGGAAGGATACGGCCTGTCAGAGTAACTTTCAAGGAAGAATCAGTTCGAACCAGGATTCTGCAAGAGAAAGCAAGACTGAGGGACAAACAGGGGTACCAGAGAGTATACCTCGACCGCGACAGAACACAAGAAGAAAGGACTACACTGAAAGAGAGGGTACAGAGACGCAAGGAGGAACGAGAGGCAATGACGAAAATGAGCAGGACCCAGACACAGGAGGAAGGGCAAACACACCCCACAGAATCTCCCACCAAAAGACTCCAACCGCGACATTCCCAACGCAACTGAGCAACCTATACTACAACCCACTCACTGTTCCCTCTGCCACCAACCCCCATATCACAAACCTCACCCCAACAGCTGTCCCTTATGGGCATTCTGACCCCACCCCCCGCCTCACAAACCCCACCTACACCACAGCCCCATATAGGCCCCCACCAAGGCTCTCGCTCCCCCAACCCCAATATTCTTGCATGACCACAATGATAGAAAAGAAACTGAAAGTTTGGTACACAAACGCGGATGGAATAACGAATAAACATGAGGAGTGGAACGAAAGAATCAGTGAAAAATCCCCAGACATCATAGCAGTCACAGAAACAAAACTCGCTGAGACAATAACAGACACAATCTTCCCAACGGGATATCAGATCCTGAGGAAAGATAGAAGGAGTAGAGGGGGAGGAGGGGTTGCACTGCTCATAAAACACCGATGGGGATTTGAGGAAATGGAAGGCATGGACATGATTGGAGAAAGAGACTACATTGTAGGTACAATTCAGTCCGGAGAACATAAAGTAGTCATTGGAGTGATGTATAACCCACCACAGAACTGCAGGAGGCCAAGAGAGGAGTACGAAGAAAACAACAGGGTGATGGTGGACACACTGGCTGAGGTGGCAAGAAGAGCTCACTCGAGCAGAGCAAAGTTACTGGTAATGGGCGATTTCAACCACAGGGAGATCGACTGGGAAAACCTGGAGCCACATGGGGGTCCCGAAACATGGAGAGCCAAGATGATGGATGTGGTACTTGAAAACCTCATGCATCAACATGTCAGGGACACAACCAGAGAGAGAGGGGAGGATGAGCCAGCAAGACTGGATCTTGTGTTCACCCTGAGCAGTTCAGACATTGAGGACATCACTTACGAGAGGCCCCTTGGAGCTAGCGATCACGTGGTTCTGAGTTTTGATTATATAGTAGAGTTACAAGTGGAGAAGGTAACAGGAACTGAAGGGGACAGGCCAAACTATAAAAGGGGGGACTACACAGGTATGAGAAACTTCCTGCAGGAGGTTCAGTGGGACAGAGAAATGGTAGGAAAATCAGTAAACGAGATGATGGAATATGTGGCAACAAAGTGCAAGGAGGCAGAGGAAAGTTTTGTTCCCAAGGGAAACAGAAATAATAGGAAGACCAAAACGAGTCCTTGGTTTACCCGAAGGTGTAGGGAGGCAAAAACTAAGTGCAACAGAGAATGGAAAAGGTACAGGAGGCATAGGACCCAGGAAAACAAGGAGATTAGTAGAAGAGCCAGAAACGAGTATGCACAGATAAGGAGGGAGGCCCAGCGACAGTATGAAAACGACATAGCATCGAAAGTCAAATCTGACCCGAAACTGCTGTATAGCCACATTAGGAGGAAGACAACAGTCAAGGACCAGGTGATAAGGCTGAGGAAAGAAGGTGGAGAACTCACAAGAAACGATCAAGAGGTATGTGAGGAGCTCAACACGAGATTTAAGGAAGTATTTACAGTAGAGACAGGAAGGACTCTGGGGGGACAGACCAGATGGGGACACCAGCAAGGAATACACCAACAAGTGTTGGACGACATACATACAGATGAGGAGGAGGTGAAGAAACTGCTAAGGGACATCGATACCTCAAAGGCAATGGGACCGGACAACATCTCCCCGTGGGTCCTTAGAGAGGGAGCAGATATGTTGTGCGTGCCACTTACCACAATCTTCAACACGTCCCTGGAAACTGGGCAACTACCTGAGGTATGGAAGACGGCAAATGTAGTTCCCATTTTTAAAAAAGGAGACAGAAAAGAGGCACTAAACTATAGACCTGTGTCATTGACGTGTATAGTATGCAAAATTATGGAGAAGATTATCAGGAGGAGAGTGGTGGAGCACCTGGAACGGAACAAGAGTATAAATGCCAACCAGCACGGATTCACGGAAGGCAAATCCTGTGTCACAAACCTTCTGGAGTTTTATGATAAAATAACAGAAGTAAGACACGAGAGAGAGGGGTGGGTTGATTGCATCTTCTTGGACTGCAAGAAGGCCTTTGACACAGTTCCTCACAAGAGATTAGTGCAGAAGCTAGAGCATCAGGCGCATATAACAGGAAGGGCACTGCAATGGATCAGAGAATACCTGACAGGGAGGCAACAACGAGTCATGGTACGTAATGATGTATCACAGTGGGCACCTGTGACGAGCGGGGTCCCACAGGGGTCGGTCCTAGGACCAGTGCTATTTTTGGTATATGTGAACGACATGATGGAAGGGTTAGACTCAGAAGTGTCCCTGTTTGCAGATGATGTGAAGTTAATGAGGAGAATTAAATCTGATGAGGACCAGGCAGGACTTCAAAGAGACCTGGACAGACTGGACACCTGGTCCAGCAAATGGCTTCTCGAATTTAATCCTGCCAAATGCAAAGTCATGAAGATAGGGGAAGGGCACAGAAGACCACAGACAGAGTATAGGCTAGGTGGCCAAAGACTGCAAACCTCACTCAAGGAGAAAGATCTTGGGGTGAGTATAACACCGAGCATGTCTCCGGAAGCACACATCAATCAGATAACTGCTGCAGCATATGGGCGCCTGGCAAACCTGAGAACAGCATTCCGATACCTTAGTAAGGAATCGTTCAAGACACTGTACACCGTGTATGTCAGGCCCATACTGGAGTATGCAGCACCTGTTTGGAACCCGCACTTGATAAAGCACGTCAAGAAACTAGAGAAAGTACAAAGGTTTGCGACAAGGTTAGTTCCAGAGCTAAGGGGAATGTCCTATGAAGAAAGATTAAGGGAAATCGGCCTGACGACACTGGAGGACAGGAGGGTCAGGGGAGACATGATAACGACATATAAAATACTGCGTGGAATAGACAAGGTGGACAAAGACAGGATGTTCCAGGGAGGGGACACAGAAACAAGAGGCCACAATTGGAAGTTGAAGACACAAATGAGTCAGAGAGATATTAGGAAGTATTTCTTCAGTCATAGAGTTGTAAGGCAGTGGAATAGCCTAGAAAATGACGTAGTGGAGGCAGGAACCATACACAGTTTTAAGACGAGGTTTGATAAAGCTCATGGAGCGGGGAGAGAGAGGGCCCAGTAGCAACCGGTGAAGAGGCGGGGCCAGGAGCTAAGACTCGACCCCTGCAACCACAAATAGGTGAGTACAAATAGGTGAGTACAACATACACACACACACACACACACACACACACACACACACACACACACACACACACACTCCGAGAACTATACAAAGATCAAAGTGAGTGTGGAAGCGGGTGTTCAAGAATTACCAGAGTTTGGTTAACAAGAGATATGTGGGGCACCATACAGTGAGAGTGAAAAAGTTAATAAGCAAAAGGGGAAAGTAAAAATAAAATATACAACAAGGGAAGGTGGCAGTAGGCCTGCTGAAGCAGTGACGTCACAACAATTGTGTGCCATTATACATATAAAGTGTAACACCGAATGTGAAGTGTATTCTGTCATAAGTGAAAAGTGAAATCACTTGAGGAACGCGGGATGCATGAGCATATATGGTTATAAACATCACGGGTGAAGGATTTACAAAATAGTGATAGAAGGCCTATGTACGGCGTCTATGTCATCAGCATCTGGCAGCTTGTCATCACACCGCTGCCAGCGCAAGTATTGCTCACCTGTTGAGGTTGCATTTTGCAAGGTTCTGAGTCTGGTCTTGCATCACTGTTAGATACTGGTCACTCACTCCTGCAAGCTATTACCAGACACACAGACACACAGACACAGACACACACACACACACACACACACACACACACACACACACACACACACACACACACACACACACACACACACACACACACACACACAGTAGGGACAGCGAGCGCGCTAGTCACGCCGTCGGTGCTCCGGGGATTTAAGTGTTTTTGAGGGCTACAAGTGTTCTGCAAGGGTTGCTAAGTGTGTCAGGGTAGTCAACAATCCTAGAAGTGTTTTTTTTTAATTGCCTGAGCCACACAAGTGTGGGGAGAGCCACAATTTTGAAAGTGATCTGGAAAATAAAAGCGTTGTGGCGCAGGCTAGTGTGAAGGCGGCGTTGCCAAGTGTCACCCAAGATTTTAATAAAGTGAAACAATAGTGTGACCAGTGAAAGAAATACAGTGAATAGGGTACATTATTAACGAGAAGAAATTGAGGTGGATCTACGCCAGGACGTACATCGAGCTGGATCTACGCCAGGACGTCACATCGACCTGGACAATCTACACTGCTACAGCTGCACTACAAGTACTGTATCACCTATGAGTGGTTGTTTGGGTGTGGGGTCCAGGTTCCAATTAACCGCCAAGCTGAATGTGAATGGTCTAACTCTCATAGCACGATAAAGAATAGGCACTCAAGTATTCAATAAGGTTTAGCAAATGGTAATCCATTGAACAAGGCGATTAACTCACTATAAGCAGGTGATATAGGCAACACTGCAAGGGTGGGAGTCAGGTCACAAGAGGTTGTGGACACAAGCGACAACTGAGAATCTACATTACACTCCAAGCACAAGCCACCTACTTTTCAGACACATAATAAACCCACACATAATTCGACACATAATTACACACACACACACACACACACACACACACACACACACACACACACACACACACACACACACACACACACACACACACACACACACACACACACACACACACACACACACACACACACACACACACACACACACACACACACACACACACACACACACACACACACACACACACACACACACACACACACACACACACACACACACACACACACACACACACACACACACACACACACACACACACACACACACACACACACACACACACACACACACACACACACACACACACACACACACACTGTAAGTGCGGTAAGTCCCAGGAGGTTGGGGGTCAGGTCACAAGAAGGTGTGGGCAGCCAAGGACCACTGAGACTTACCTTAAACGCACAAGCCACCTACCTTTCAGTACATAATAAACCCACACATAATTCCACACACAATTACACACAAAATTACACACACACACACACACACACACACACACACACACACACACACACACACACACACACACACACACACACACACACACACACACACACACCACACACACACACACTCCCCCCTCACCACCGACATCTCACTACTTCCCCTGATCCATCCCCTCCCTCGATCACCCTCCCCTCCCCCGTTCACCCCAAACCCTCCCCACCCCTCCCCACTCAGCTCCCACATAGCCACAGTTCCTCCACTACTTCCCCCCCCCCCCACACTCTGACACACACACTACTAACCTAACATACAGAACTACATAGGTTTCCCACTCTGAGGCAATCAGGATAAAACAAAAATGGGTTGCCAGAGAGCAACAAGAAAAACCAAGGGACAGGAGGAGGAAAATGCAAAGGAAGATTGGGCAGCAGAGCTCATAAAAAGGGATCATGAATGGGAAAAGAAACTAGAAGAACTTAGCATGAGAATGGAAGAGAGGATAGATATGGAAAGCAGGAAGTGGGAGGTGCATGTCAAAGCAGCAGAAGCTAGGATACAGAGTTTAGAAGAGGAATTGAAAAATCTGAAACAGCCTAAAGAACTAAAGAACATTTTGGGATTGACAACAGAGACTGCTACCTCAGCCACAAATAAGGGGACTGTAGGGAAAGAAGGGGCACAACTGCATGGAGATGCTCTATCAGAGGAGACTGTAGCAAATGAAAGAGCTAAGCTTTATGTGGAGGCCCTAACAGACAACAACAGAGCCCAAGGAAAGCCGAGAAGGGAAAATGACAGGCCACTGAGCCCAAGTACATTAGCCAGTGAAACTGATGAAAGGAAAGCTGCAGTGGAGGAAACCAAATTAAATGAGGGGATACACAGGGATATGCAGTGGGAGAATGAAAGGGTGAGGTCAGTCTTTGTGTATGGGCTCCAGGAAGTCGAAGGGGAAACATATGAAGCAAGAAAACAAGGGGAAAAAAAAGCAATTGAAAGCATCATGAAAGCAATAGGAGAAGACGATATGACCCAGCTGGAAAATTTTCGGAGAATAGGGGGGTTTGTAAAAAAAAGAACCCGGCCAGTGAGAGTGACCTTCAAGGCAGAAGCGACTCGGACCAGGATCCTGCAGGAGAAAGCACGATTAAGGGACATGACGGCATACAGGAGGGTGTATCTCGACCGCGACAGAACACAAGAAGAAAGGAAGAAACTGAGAGAGATGGTACAAAGGCGAAAGGAGGAAAGAGAGGGGATGGAGAAGACAGACAGGAGATCCCAGACCCAGGAAGAAGATCTAATACAGCCTCCCTCACAACTTTCTATAGAAGCCTCCCAACCAGGTCAACCCCAGTGCAACCAAACACTCTAAATCAAAACACCCATGCCACATCCAATGCCCCCACCCACTACATTACAAACTTCACCCCCACAGCAACAACCCATAGTTCCTTACCAGGTCTCCCACTTCCCCAACCCCAATATACTTCCCAGACCACAGTCTTAGAAAAGAAGTTGAAGGTGTGGTATACAAATGCAGATGGAATAACAAACAAGTATGAGGAGTGGCACGAAAGAATCAAAGAGACATCCCCAGACATAATAGCACTCACAGAAACAAAACTCACCAGAATAATAACAGATTCAATCTTTCCATCCGGATATCAAATCTTCAGGAAAGACAGAGGGAGGAGAGGGGGAGGAGGAGTTGCACTGCTCATTAAAAACCAGTGGGGTTTTGAGAAAATGGAAGGAATGGATGGCATGGGCGAAAGGGACTACTTAGTAGGAACAATCCAGTCTGAGGGACATAAGGTGATAATTGCAGTAATGTACAACCCACCACAGAACTGCAGGAGGCCAAGAGAAGAATACGATGAGAGCAACAGAGCAATGATCAACACACTAGCCGAGGTGGCCAGGAGAGCACACATGGGGGGAGCAAAGTTACTAGTTATGGGTGATTTCAATCACAAGGAGATTGACTGGGAAAACCTGGAGCCCCATGGGGGTCCCGAAACATGGAGAGCCAAGATGATGGATGTGGTACTGGAGAACCTCATGCATCAACATGTTAGAGACACTACCAGAGAGAGAGGAGAGGATGAACCAGCAAGGTTGGACCTTGTATTCACCATGAGTAGTTCGGACATCGAGGGTATCATGTATGAAAGGCCCCTGGGAGCTAGTGATCATGTGGTTCTGTGCTTCGACTACATAGTTGAGCTCCAAGTGGAGAGAGTAGCAGGAATAGGCTGGGAAAAACCAAACTACAAAAGGGGGAACTACTCAGGCATGAGGAACTTCCTTCAAGACATTCAGTGGGAGAGGGAACTGACAGGAAAACCAGTACAAGAAATGATGGACTATGTAGCAACAAAATGCAAGGAGGCAGAGGAGAGGTTTGTTCCCAAGGGAAACAGAAATAATGGGAAGAACAGAACGAGTCCTTGGTTCACCCAAAGGTGTAGGGAGGCAAAAACTAGGTGTACTAGAGAATGGAAAAGGTACAGAAGACAGAGAACTCAGGAAAATAAAGAAATCAGCCGAAGAGCCAGAAACGAATATGCACAGATAAGAAGGGAGGCTCAGAGACAATATGAAAATGACATAGCATCAAAAGTAAAGACTGACCCGAAGCTGTTGTACAGCCACATCAGGAGGAAAACAACAGTCAAGGACCAGGTAATCAGACTGAGGAAGGGTGATGGGGAATTCACAAGAAACGACCGAGAGGTATGTCAGGAGCTCAACACAAGATTTAAAGAGGTATTTACAGTGGAAACCAGTAGGACTCCAAGAAATCAGAACAGGGGGGCACACCAGCAAGTGCTGGATGAGGTACATATAACCAAGGAGGAGGTGAAGAAGCTGCTATGCGAACTTGACACCTCAAAGGCGGTGGGACCAGACAACATCTCTCCATGGGTCCTTAAAGAGGGAGCAGAGATATTGTGTGAGCCATTAACAAAGATCTTCAACACATCATTTGAAACTGGGCAACTCCCTGAGGTATGGAAAATGGCAAATGTAGTCCCAATTTTTAAAAAGGGAGACAGACATGAGGCACTAAACTACAGACCTGTATCACTAACGTGTATAGTATGCAAGGTCATGGAGAAGATCATCAGGAGGAGAGTGGTGGGGCACCTGGAAAGAAACAAGTGTATAATTGACAACCAGCACGGTTTCAGGGAAGGAAAATCCTGTGTCACAAACCTACTAGAGTTTTATGACAAGGTGACAGAAGTAAGACAAGAGAGAGAGGGGTGGATCGACTGCGTATTTTTGGACTGCAAGAAGGCTTTCGACACAGTTCCTCACAAGAGGTTACTGCAAAAGCTAGAGGACCAGGCACACATAACAGGAAAGGCACTGCAATGGATCAGAGAATATCTGACAGGGAGGCAACAACGAGTCATGGTACGCGACGAGGTGTCAGAGTGGGCGCCTGTGACAAGCGGGGTTCCACAGGGGTCAGTCCTAGGACCTGTGCTGTTCTTGGTATACGTGAACGACATAACGGAAGGGATAGACTCAGAAGTGTCCTTGTTTGCAGACGATGTGAAGTTAATGAGAAGAATCGAATCGGACGAGGATCAGGCAGGACTACAAAGAGATCTGGACAGGCTACAAGCCTGGTCCAGCAACTGGCTCCTTGAATTTAACCCTGCCAAATGCAAAGTCATGAAGATTGGGGAAGGGCAAAGAAGACCGCAGACACAATATAGTTTAGATGGCCAAAGACTGCAAACCTCACTCAAGGAAAAAGATCTGGGGGTGAGTATAACACCGAGCATATCTCCTGAGGCGCACATCAATCAGATAACTGCTGCAGCATACGGGCGCCTGGCAAACCTACGGATAGCGTTCCGATACCTCAGTAAGGATTCGTTTAAGACTCTGTACACCATCTACGTCAGGCCCATACTGGAGTATGCAGCACCAGTTTGGAATCCACACCTAGTCAAGCACGTCAAGAAATTAGAGAAAGTGCAAAGGTTTGCAACAAGACTAGTCCCAGAGCTACGGGGATTGTCCTATGAAGAAAGGTTGAGGGAAATCGGCCTGACGACACTGGAGGCCAGGAGGGTCAGGGGAGACATGATAACGACATATAAAATACTGCGCGGAATAGACGAGGTGGACAAAGACGGGATGTTCCAGAGATGGGACACAGACACAAGAGGTCACAATTGGAAGTTGAAGACTCAGATGAATCAAAGGGATGTTAGGAAGTATTTCTTCAGTCATAGAGTAGTCAGGCCATGGAATAGCCTAGAAAGTGATGTGGTGGAGGCAGGAACCATACATAGTTTTAAGGCGAGGTATGATAGAGCTCATGGGGCAGGGAGAGAGAGGACCTAGTAGCAATCAGCGAAGAGGCGGGGCCAGGAGCTGTGACTCGACCCCTGCAACCACAAATAGGTGAGTACAAATAGGTGAGTACACACACACACACACACACACACACACACACACACACACACACACACACACACACACCTCTCTTCCTCTTCTTTTCTTTCTCTCTCTCTCTCTCTTCCCTTGTCACTCCCCCCCTTTCTCTTACCTTTTCCCTCTCTCTCACTTTCTCCCCCTTTTTCCATTCTTTTCCCTTCCTTCTAGGCTCCTCTTCTCTCTCTTTTTCCCCTCTCTCTCACTCTCTCCCCCTTTTTCTTTTTCTCTTTCTCTCTCTCTTTCACTAAACAAAAAAAAAAAAGGTTGGGACTCGCAGGAATCAGGGATCAGATGACAATGGTACTGGTAGGGAGGAATGGATGGAGGAGCAGTGGAAAAGGATAGAGCAAGAATGGGAGAGAAAATTAGGAGAGCTTTCTGAAAAAATGGAGAAAGAGCTCTCTGTGAAATGGGAAAAGAGGTTGGAGAAGGAGACGAAGAATTGGGAGGCACAAGTCGAAACTGCAGTAGCCAGGGTAAAGGTCCTAGAATTTGAGGTAAACAGGCTGAAGCAAGTCTCAGGGGTAGTGACCAGAGAAGACACACCATACGAAGCTGAGAGGCTGAACAGGAAGGAAGGAGATATGAATTATGCTAAGGTCATATCAGCCTGCAAAGAAGGGCCAGGGAGTGGAAGGGAAGAGCAGATGGGTGCAGATGGAGAGGGAGATAGGTCGAATGCTGAGGCACAACCATGCTACCAAGAGCCACTGGAAAAATCAAGGGAGAAAATGACCACATACAGACAGGAACCAGAGTCACAGAGGGAGAGGCAATGGGAGGAGGAAAGGGCAAAATCAGTGATTATCCATGGGCTTCGGGAGAGAGAGGAAAGGACACACACTGAAAGACGGCAGGAAGAAAGAAAGGAGATTGAGAAAATCATCACGGAAATAGGGGGAGAAGACATGGATGAGATTGTAAATTTTCAGAGAATAGGGGGGTACTTGAAGGGGAGAAACCGACCGATCAAGCTGATTCTCAGGACAGAAACAGTGCGGAACAGGATCCTCCAAGAGAAACCACGGTTGAAAAGCTCGGAAGAGTACAAGAAGGTGTTCCTAGACAGAGACAGAACACAAACAGAGAGACAGCAGCTGAGGGAGAGGACAAAAAAGCGAAAGGAGCTAGGAAAGGAGACAAGGATGGAACCAGCAGAGGTCAGTCAGAGCAGAACAGAGCAGCAAGGGCAAGCACACACACAACTATCCTCAGAACCCCACAACCTATCACACCATCCCAACACACAATACAATCCATACCCACAGCTTCCACCCAACCCCCAACCATAGAATCCCACAGTATGCTACCAGGTCTCCCACCCCCACAGGCCCCCCAAACCACAGTGTTGGAAAGGAAACTGAAGGTATGGTACACAAACGCTGATGGAATAACAAACAAGTGGGAGGAGTGGCACGAAAGAGTCAAAGAGGCATCACCAGACATCATAGCGATCACAGAAACCAAGCTTACAGGTATGATAACAGATGCCATCTTTCCAGCGGGATACCAGTTCCTGAGGAAAGACAGAAAGAACAACAGGGGGTGGAGGAGTGGCATTGCTGATCAAACACCGATGGAATTTTGATGAGCTGGAGAGAGGAGACAGCGGAGAAGAAAGTGATTACATAGCGGGAACGCTTCACTCTGGAGGTCCCAAGGTGATAATTGCAGTGATGTATAACCCACCACAGAACAGCAGGAGGCCAAGGCAAGAGTATGACGAGAGCAATAGAGCGATGGTTGACACACTGGCTGCAGTGGCCAGAAGAGCTCATGCATGCAGGGCAAAGCTCCTGATCATGGGCGACTTTAACCACAAGGAGATCGAATGGGAGAACTTGGAGCCACATGGGGGCCAAGATACATGGAGGGCTAAGATGATGGAGGTGGTACTGGAAAACTTCATGTACCAACACGTAAGGGACACTACAAGAGAGAGAGGAGAGGATGAACCAGCAAGACTGGACTTAGTATTCACCTTGAGTAGTGCAGATATTGAGGACATCACATATGAAAGACCCCTTGGGGCCAGCGATCATGTGGTTTTGAGCTTCGAATACACAGTAGAGCTACAAGTGGAGGGGGAAGCAGGAAGGCCAGGACAAATGAAACCAAACTACAGGAAAGGGGACTACACAGGAATGAGGAACTTCCTGAATGAGGTTCAGTGGGACAGAGAACTGGCAGGGAAGCCAGTTAATGAGATGATGGAATATGTAGCAACAATGTGCAAGGAGGCTGAGGAGAGGTTTGTACCCAAGGGTAACAGGAATAATGAAAAAGCCAGGATGAGCCCATGGTTCACCCAAAGATGCAAGGAGGCAAAAACCAAGTGTGCTAGGGAATGGAAGAAATATAGAAGGCAAAGGACCCAGGAGAATAAGGAGAGCAGTCGTAGAGCCAGAAACGAATATGCACAGATAAGAAGGGAGGCCCAACGTCAATATGAAAACGACATAGCAGCAAAAGCCAAATCTGACCCGAAGCTGTTATACAGCCACATCAGGAAGAAAACAACCGTCAAGGACCAGGTAATCAGGCTAAGGAAGGAAGGAGGAGAGACAACAAGAAATGACCGTGAAGTATGTGAGGAACTCAACAAGAGATTCAAAGAAGTGTTCACAGAGGAGACAGAAGGGGCTCCAGAAAGACGGAGAGGTGGGGTACACCACCATGTGCTGGACACAGTACACACAACCGAGGAAGAAGTGAAGAGGCTTCTGAGTGAGCTAGATACCTCAAAGGCAATGGGGCCAGATAACATCTCTCCATGGGTCCTGAGAGAGGGAGCAGAGGCGCTATGTGTACCCCTAACAACAATATTCAATACATCTATCGAAACAGGGAGATTGCCTGAGGCATGGAAGACAGCAAATGTGGTCCCAATCTTTAAAAAAGGAGACAGACATGAAGCACTAAACTACAGACCAGTGTCACTGACATGTATAGCATGCAAAATCATGGAAAAGATTGTCAGGAGAAGAATGGTGGAACATCTAGAAAGGAATGATCTCATCACCAGCAGCCAACATGGTTTCAGAGACGGGAAATCCTGTGTCACAAACCTACTGGAGTTCTATGACATGGTGACAGCAGTAAGACAAGAGAGAGAGGGGTGGGTGGATTGCATTTTCTTGGACTGCAAGAAGGCGTTTGACACAGTACCACACAAGAGATTAGTGCAAAAACTGGAGGACCAAGCAGGGATAACAGGGAAGGCACTGCAATGGATCAGGGAATACTTGTCAGGAAGACAGCAGCGAGTAATGGTACGTGGCGAGGTGTCAGAGTGGGCACCTGTGACCAGCGGGGTCCCACAGGGGTCAGTCCTAGGACCAGTGCTGTTTCTGGTATTTGTGAACGACATGACGGAAGGAATAAACTCCGAGGTGTCCCTGTTTGCAGATGACGTGAAGTTGATGAGAAGAGTTCATTCGATCGAAGACCAGGCAGAAATACAAAGGGATCTGGACAGGCTGCAGACCTGGTCCAGCAACTGGCTCCTGGAGTTCAATCCCACCAAGTGCAAAGTCATGAGGATTGGGGGAAGGGCAAAGAAGGCCGCAGACGGAGTACAGTCTAGGGGGCCAGAGACTATAAACATCACTCAAGAAAAAAGATCTTGGGGTGAGTATAACACCAGGCACATCTCCTGAAGCGCACATCAACCAAATAACTGCCGCAGCATATGGGCGCCTGGCAAACCTCAGAACAGCATTCCGACATCTTAATAAGGAATCGTTCAGGACCCTGTACACCGTGTACGTTAGGCCCATATTGGAGTATGCGGCACCAGTTTGGAACCCACACCTAGCCAAGCATGTAAAGAAACTAGAGAAAGTGCAAAGGTTTGCAACAAGACTAGTCCCAGAGTTAAGAGGTATGTCCTATGAGGAGAGGTTAAGGGAAATCAACCTGACGACACTGGAGGACAGGAGAGATAGGGGGGACATGATAACGACTTACAAAATACTGAGAGGAATTGACAAGGTGGACAAAGACAGGATGTTCCAGAGACTGGACACAGCAACACGGGGACACAGTTGGAAGCTGAAGACACAGATGAATCAAAGGGATGTTAGGAAGTATTTCTTCAGCCACAGAGTAGTCAGGAAGTGGAATAGTTTGGGAAGCGATGTAGTGGAGGCAGGATCCATACATAGCTTTAAGCAGAGGTACGATAAAGCTCATGGTTCAGGGAGAGTGACCTAGTAGCGACCAGTGAAGAGGCGGGGCCAGGAGCTTGGACTCGACCCCTGCAACCTCAACTAGGTGAGTACAACTAGGTGAGTACACACACATACACACACACACACACACACACACACACACATCTTCTCTCTCTTTCTCTCTCTCTCTCTCTCTCCCTTGTCACTCCCCCCTCTCTCTTACCTTTTCCCTCTCTCTCACTTTCTCCCCCTTTTTCCCTTCTTTTCCCCTCCTTCTAGGCTCCCCTTCTCTCTCTCTCTCTATCTCACTCTCTCCCTTTTTTCTTTTTCTCTTTCTCTCTTTCACTATAAAAAAAAAAGAAAATGGTTGGGACTCGCAGGAATCAGGGATCAGATGACAATGGTACTGGAAGGGAGGAATGGATGGAAGAGCATTGGAAAAGGATGGAGCAAGAATGGGAGAGAAAATTAGGAGAGCTTTCTGAAAAAATGGAGCAAGAGCTCTCTGTGAAATGGGAAAAGAGGTTGGAGAAGGAGACGAATAATTGGGAGGCACAAGTCGAAACTGCAGTAGCCAGGGTAAAGGTCCTAGAATTTGAGGTAAACAGGCTGAAGCAAGTCTCAGGGGCAGTGACCAGAGAAGACACACCATACGAAGCTGAGAGGCTGAACAGGAAGGAAGGAGATATGAATTATGCTAAGGTCATATCAGCCTGCAAAGAAGGGCCAGGGAGTGGAAGGGAAGAGCAGCTGGGTGCAGATGGAGAGGGAGATAGGTCGAATGCTGAGGCACAACCATGCTACCAAGAGCCACTGGAAAAATCAAGGGAGAAAATGACCACATACAGACAGGAACCAGAGTCACAGAGGGAGAGGCAATGGGAGGAGGAAAGGGCAAAATCAGTGATTATCCATGGGCTTCGGGAGAGAGAGGAAAGGACACACACTGAAAGACGGCAGGAAGAAAGAAAGGAGATTGAGAAAATCATCACGGAAATAGGGGGAGAAGACATGGATGAGATTGTAAATTTTCAGAGAATAGGGGGGTACTTGAAGGGGAGAAACCGACCGATCAAGCTGATTCTCAGGACAGAAACAGTGCGGAACAGGATCCTCCAAGAGAAACCACGGTTGAAAAGCTCGGAAGAGTACAAGAAGGTGTTCCTAGACAGAGACAGAACACAAACAGAGAGACAGCAGCTGAGGGAGAGGACAAAAAAGCGAAAGGAGCTAGGAAAGGAGACAAGGATGGAACCAGCAGAGGTCAGTCAGAGCAGAACAGAGCAGCAAGGGCAAGCACACACACAACTATCCTCAGAACCCCACAACCTATCACACCATCCCAACACACACTACAATCCATACCCACAGCTTCCACCCAACCCCCAACCATAGAATCCCACAGTATGCTACCAGGTCTCCCACCCCCACAGGCCCCCCAAACCACAGTGTTGGAAAGGAAACTGAAGGTATGGTACACAAACGCTGATGGAATAACAAACAAGTGGGAGGAGTGGCACGAAAGAGTCAAAGAGGCATCACCAGACATCATAGCGATCACAGAAACCAAGCTTACAGGTATGATAACAGATGCCATCTTTCCAACGGGATACCAGATCCTGAGAAAAGACAGAAGGAACAGGGGAGGTGGAGGAGTGGCACTACTGATCAAACACCGATAGAATTTTGATGAGCTGGAGAGAGGAGACAACGGAGAAGAAAGCGATTACATAGCGGGAACACTTAACTCTGGAGGTCCCAAGGTGGTAATTGCAGTGATGTATAACCCACCACAGAACAGCAGGAGGCCAAGGCAAGAGTATGACGAGAGCAATAGAGCGATGGTTGACACACTGGCTGCAGTGGCCAGAAGAGCTCATGCATGTAGGGCAAAGCTCCTGATCATGGGCGACTTTAACCACAAGGAGATCGACTGGGAGAACTTGGAGCCACATGGGGGCCAAGATACATGGAGGGCTAAGATGATGGAGGTGGTACTGGAAAACTTCATGTACCAACACGTAAGGGACACTACAAGAGAGAGAGGAGAGGATGAACCAGCAAGACTGGACTTAGTATTCACCTTGAGTAGTGCAGATATTGAGGACATCACATATGAAAGACCCCTTGGGGCCAGCGATCATGTGGTTTTGAGCTTCGAATACACAGTAGAGCTACAAGTGGAGGGGGAAGCAGGAAGGCCAGGACAAATGAAACCAAACTACAGGAAAGGGGACTACACAGGAATGAGGAACTTCCTGAATGAGGTTCAGTGGGACAGAGAACTGGCAGGGAAGCCAGTTAATGAGATGATGGAATATGTAGCAACAATGTGCAAGGAGGCTGAGGAGAGGTTTGTACCCAAGGGTAACAGGAATAATGAAAAAGCCAGGATGAGCCCATGGTTCACCCAAAGATGCAAGGAGGCAAAAACCAAGTGTGCTAGGGAATGGAAGAAATATAGAAGGCAAAGGACCCAGGAGAATAAGGAGAGCAGTCGTAGAGCCAGAAACGAATATGCACAGATAAGAAGGGAGGCCCAACGTCAATATGAAAACGACATAGCAGCAAAAGCCAAATCTGACCCGAAGCTGTTATACAGCCACATCAGGAGGAAAACAACAGTCAAGGACCAGGTAATCAGGCTAAGGAAGGAAGGAGGAGAGACAACAAGAAATGACCGTGAAGTATGTGAGGAACTCAACAAGAGATTCAAAGAAGTGTTCACAGAGGAGACAGAAGGGGCTCCAGAAAGACGGAGAGGTGGGGTACACCACCATGTGCTGGACACAGTACACACAACCGAGGAAGAAGTGAAGAGGCTTCTGAGTGAGCTAGATACCTCAAAGGCAATGGGGCCAGATAACATCTCTCCATGGGTCCTGAGAGAGGGAGCAGAGGCGCTATGTGTACCCCTAACAACAATATTCAATACATCTATCGAAACAGGGAGATTGCCTGAGGCATGGAAGACAGCAAATGTGGTCCCAATCTTTAAAAAAGGAGACAGACATGAAGCACTAAACTACAGACCAGTGTCACTGACATGTATAGCATGCAAAATCATGGAAAAGATTGTCAGGAGAAGAATGGTGGAACATCTAGAAAGGAATGATCTCATCACCAGCAGCCAACATGGTTTCAGAGACGGGAAATCCTGTGTCACAAACCTACTGGAGTTCTATGACATGGTGACAGCAGTAAGACAAGAGAGAGAGGGGTGGGTGGATTGCATTTTCTTGGACTGCAAGAAGGCGTTTGACACAGTACCACACAAGAGATTAGTGCAAAAACTGGAGGACCAAGCAGGGATAACAGGGAAGGCACTACAATGGATCAGGGAATACTTGTCAGGAAGACAGCAGCGAGTAATGGTACGTGGCGAGGTGTCAGAGTGGGCACCTGTGACCAGCGGGGTCCCACAGGGGTCAGTCCTAGGACCAGTGCTGTTTCTGGTATTTGTGAACGACATGACGGAAGGAATAAACTCCGAGGTGTCCCTGTTTGCAGATGACGTGAAGTTGATGAGAAGAATTCATTCGATCGAAGACCAGGCAGAACTACAAAGGGATCTGGACAGGCTGCAGACCTGGTCCAGCAATTGGCTCCTGGAGTTCAATCCCACCAAGTGCAAAGTCATGAAGATTGGGGAAGGGCAAAGAAGACCGCAGACGGAGTACAGTCTAGGGGGCCAGAGACTACAAACCTCACTCAAGGAAAAAGATCTTGGGGTGAGTATAACACCAGGCACATCTCCTGAAGCGCACATCAACCAAATAACTGCTGCAGCATATGGGCGCCTGGCAAACCTCAGAACAGCATTCCGACATCTTAATAAGGAATCGTTCAGGACCCTGTACACCGTGTACGTTAGGCCCATATTGGAGTATGCGGCACCAGTTTGGAACCCACACCTAGCCAAGCATGTAAAGAAACTAGAGAAAGTGCAAAGGTTTGCAACAAGACTAGTCCCAGAGCTAAGAGGTATGTCCTACGAGGAGAGGTTAAGGGAAATCAACCTGACGACACTGGAGGACAGGAGAGATAGGGGGGACATGATAACGACTTACAAAATACTGAGAGGAATTGACAAGGTGGACAAAGACAGGATGTTCCAGAGACTGGACACAGCAACACGGGGACACAGTTGGAAGCTGAAGACACAGATGAAT
This sequence comes from Cherax quadricarinatus, assembly GCF_038502225.1. NCBI lineage: Eukaryota > Metazoa > Arthropoda > Malacostraca > Decapoda > Parastacidae > Cherax > Cherax quadricarinatus. Next base: position 10,904 of record NW_027196127.1, on the reverse strand, counting down.
CACAGGGATGTTAGGAAGTATTTCTTCAGCCACAGAGTAGTCAGGAAGTGGAATAGTTTGGGAAGCGATGTAGTGGAGGCAGGATCCATACATAGCTTTAAGCAGAGGTACGATAAAGCTCATGGTTCAGGGAGAGTGACCTAGTAGCGACCAGTGAAGAGGCGGGGCCAGGAGCTTGGACTCGACCCCTGCAACCTCAACTAGGTGAGTACAACTAGGTGAGTACACACACACACACACACACACACACACACACACCACACACATATGTTGCAATTTATTCGGCGTATGTCCATATAGGTTGCCTCCCTACCAGCGAATCGGGTGCTAAGGGTTTAACGATTACTAGGGTACCCGTCGTTAAATCAGTACCTTGGTTCATTGTCCAATCACAGGAGAGCCTGCCAAATGCTGAGGCAATATGGGTCACTTGTGGTCAGCATTTGCCAGACTTGCCTACCTGCTGGTTAAGGACGGTGCTCTCTCTCTCTGGCTTTTGCTTTTGCCATTCTGTCACCGTCGTGTGGTACATATTACTATTCAATCTCTGTACATAAGTTTACATGTATATATCTGGCAAATTATATCTGGTGAAGGAAATGCAAGTTATAGTCTATCTGCTGAGTTTGTTTTGTTCTAGAACCCATTACGACCAGGTCACACGCCATTACGACCAGGTCACACGCCATTACGACCAGGTCACACGCCATTACGACCAGGTCACACGCCATTACGACCAGGTCACACGCCATTACGACCAGGTCACACGCCATTCTTTACCAGTGTTCTTAATAAGTTGTTACATTTTTATTATTGTTATGATATTTCTTGATTCGCGGAATCGTAATAACGTGATTGCAAACAAGTCACGGAACGGGTGCGGTTTAAACCATGCTAACCTTCCTACGGTGTATAAATGTACCTAGTTGGATGAATCTTATTGTAGCTAGCTGGCCTGTAGCTTTATTACTCGCCATGGGTTCAAACCCCACCTGTACCATGATTTTTTGATCAGTTCTCTAGTGTAGTAATACCCAAGGATCATATGCGATGTGTGCATATTTTCCCAGAACTGGTGAGCCAGCCGGGAAATATTTGCTGTCTACGTCATTTTCTAATACCAACCTTATGCCATACTTTGCAGGTTTATTTGGGATGTATAATATAAGGAATAAGCAGCAACCCTTGAATGCAAGTTGTACATTCACCGCAATTTTGTCCCCTTAAGTGTGCTGTCTCCCACATTTGTCAATGAAGCTGTTCCCTATTGTTCTCAATGGAACAAATCTGCCTGTGTTTTGTCTTGTTTGTCTTGTTGCAGAATCATCAAAACGTAAACAGGATAAAAGGAAAGCAAACGGGCATTGCCTGTTGCACTTGATGCTACACATATCTCAGCTGGTGTTGTCGTGTATACATTAGCACTCCCATTTCGGAATTTAGCAGCAGTTTTCCTGATTATACAAACGTTGGTATATGCCACACAGTTTCCTCATTTCATCATCAGTAAATAACGTGAGACATTTGTGAGGATGTGTCGGTATTCCTGGCTTCTGGTGTTGGTTCTTTAGTTTCATCTTGTTTCTTGTTGAGGCAGATGAATGTAGTGTCCAACTTTACACAGATTCAGAAGTATTGTGAAGATTTTTCTTTAGTTAAGTCACAGTTGAAAAAACAGTCAACATTACTTTCATTTCGTTTCCGTCACTGACGACCAATTTGAGTGGTAGCCGAGGCAGGAGGTTGTGGTAGCCGAGGCAGCAGGTTGTGGTAGCCGAGGCAGCAGGTTGTGGCAGCCGAGGCAGCAGGTTGTGGTAGCCGAGGCAGCAGGTTGTGGTAGCCGAGGCAGCAGGTTGTTGTAGCCGAGGCAGCAGGTTGTGGCAGCCGAGGCAGCAGGTTGTGGTAGCCGAGGCAGGAGGTTGTGGTAGCCGAGGCAGCAGGTTGTGGTAGCCGAGGCAGCAGGTTGTGGTAGCCGAGGCAGCAGGTTGTGGTAGCCGAGGTAGGAGGTTGTGGTAGCCGAGGCAGCAGGTTGTGGTAGCCGAGGCAGCAGGTTGTGGTAGCCGAGGCAGCAGGTTGTGGTAGCCGAGGCAGGAGGTTGTGGTAGCCGAGGCAGGAGGTTGTGGTAGCCGAGGCAGGAGGTTGTGGCAGCCGAGGCAGCAGGTTGTGGTAGCCGAGGCAGCAGGTTGTGGTAGCCGAGGCAGCAGGTTGTGGCAGCCGAGGCAGCAGGTTGTGGCAGCCGAGGCAGCAGGTTGTGGCAGCCGAGGCAGCAGGTTGTGGCAGCCGAGGCAGCAGGTTGTGGCAGCCGAGGCAGCAGGTTGTGGTAGCCGAGGCAGCAGGTTGTGGCAGCCGAGGCAGCAGGTTGTGGCAGCCGAGGCAGCAGGTTGTGGTAGCCGAGGCAGCAGGTTGTGGCAGCCGAGGCAGCAGGTTGTGGCAGCCGAGGCAGCAGGTTGTGGTAGCCGAGGCAGCAGGTTGTGGCAGTCGAGGCAGCAGGTTGTGGCAGTCGAGGCAGCAGGTTGTGGTAGCCGAGGCAGCAGGTTGTGGTAGCCGAGGCAGCAGGTTGTGGTAGCCGAGGCAGCAGGTTGTGGCAGAAGAGGCAACAGGTTGTGGCAGCCGAGGCAGCAGGTTGTGGCAGCCGAGGCAGCAGGTTGTGGCAGCCGAGGCAGGAGGTTGTGGTAACCGAGGCAGGTGGTTGTGGTAACCGAAGTAGGAGGTTGTGGTAGCCGAGGCAGGAGGTTGTGGTAGCCGAGGCAGGAGGTTGTGGTAGCCGAGGCAGGAGGTTGTGGTAGCCGAGGCAGGAGGTTGTGGTAGCCGAGGCAGGAGGTTGTGGTAGCCGAGGCAGGAGGTTGTGGTAGCCGAGGCAGGAGGTTGTGGTAGTCGAGGCAGGAGGTTGTGGTAGCCGAGGCAGGAGGTTGTGGTAGCCGAGGCAGGAGGTTGTGACAGCCAAGGCAGGTGGTTGTGGTAGCCGAGGCAGGGAGGTTGTGGTAGCCGAGGCAGGAGGTTGTGGTAGCCGAGGCAGGAGGTTGTGGTAGCCGAGGCAGGAGGTTGTGGTAGCAGGGGGAGCAGGCTGTGGTAGCCGAGGCAGGAGGTTGTGGTAGCCGAGGCAGCAGGTTGTGGTAGCAGGGGCAGCAGGTTGTGGTAGCCAAGGCACCGGTTGTGGTAGCAGGGGGAGCAGGTTGTGGTAGTCGAGGCAACAGGTTGTGGTAGCCGAGGCAGCAGGTTGTGGTAGCCGAGGCAGCAGGGGCAGCAGGAATGGTGGTAGAGGCAGCAGCAGACCTCCTTGTGGTAGGCCTGTGAGCAGTATTTCCAGCTGAAGTCTGGTCTTCGTCACTGGAAACATTGTCATGTGAATTTAGGAAATAACTTGTATATTTCTCATCAGACATTTCCTGCTGCCTCTGTTCGCAGTCTTGGCAATATCCTTCTGAGACAGAAACTTTTAGTTTAAGTATCATGGTTGTATTTTAGCTTGTTTATTCTATACAAGTCTTTGATAGAAAAAAGATAGAAATCATACTTAGAAACCATCCTTAAAGTATCATGCAATTTCACAGCAGTCTTACAATCACTGACGTGAGACTACGCAGTTACACACAGACAGAATTAAACATTAGTGACACATTCCTACTCTGGTAGTCCAAGGCTTTGAGTCACACGTGAACAGCGGGAAACTCATCTAGCTGGCTGGGGAAGAATATACTCCACAGTAGTACACTAGGGCGAGCCTTGCCATAGGATCTCCCATGTCTATATTATATCTTTTATCTTCTCTTGGTCCCTCCCATATTATATTACATTCACTTAAGTGTTGCCTGAGGTTCTCCCATATGGTACTATATCCGTCTCAACCGTTGTCTTGGTCCTTTCCATATCTGCAACTCATTATTGTAAATACATAATCTCAATGTACTCTTGCAAAGAAATAAACCTGACTATTGACTATAATAATTTGACAGTTTCTATCCTTGGTCACTTCCATGTCTTAGCACATCCGCTTCTTTCCTTGTCTTGGTCCTTCTTATATAACGCTATGCTGGTCTGTCCTTGTCTGTCCCAACTGTCATAGTAGGTCCGTCTGTAGCCTCTTTCTTCACTTGTTAGGAATCTAGTGATGGACACTTCAGATTCCCAGCTAAATGCATTTTTAGAAGACATCTTTTAAAACATCCATATATTGTCAGCCAAATATAGAGTTTTTTTTAGGCCATAAATCATTAATAGTTGACTTTACAACACTAAAATTTTAACTAATTTAAATTAGTGACAAAAATGTTCCTGCCAATATACAGCCAAACATTAAAAATAATAAATATTTCAAAATATCATTCTGGGGTGTACCAGGAGAGGGCTTCAGGGGTCAGCGCCCCCGCGGCTCGGTCTGTAACCGGGGCGGGGGGCGTAGTACTGTGGTACTGTTCGTTACTCAACTTCAGCTTTGGTAGATGAATGGTTCAGAGAACCGACATGTTGTTGAATTAGACACATGTGCAACTCTTGGGTATCTTTATTGAGGAAACGTTTCGCCACACAGTGGCTTCATCAGTCCATACAAAGGAGAAACTTGAAGAACAGGAGGAGAATGAGGTAATCAGTCCCTCAGCCTAGAGTCGATGTGGTCAGTCCATCAATCTTGAATCAAGATTGATGGACTGAACACATCGACTCAAGGTTGAGGAACTGATTACCTCATTCTCCTCTTGTTCTTGAAGTTTCTCCTTTGTATGGACTGATGAAGCCACTGTGTGGCGAAACGTTTCCTCAATAAAGATACCCAAGAGTGGCACATGTGTCTAATTCAACAACTTCAGCTTTACTGTGTACATATCAGTCAAGTCATGTTCTAGACGTACTGATATATTTCAAATAGAACTGATAAGAAGAAATATGAAATAAGTAAACTACTGTGAAAAGTACTGTTATTTTTAATTTTTTGATGTACACCAACAACTCGCAGATTAATCATATAATACACTTTAAATATATACAATTAAAATCATTCGATCAATAAATGACTATTTTTTATATAATGTCAAAAGTAACACTGTAAATTAGTCATCACATTCACTACAACACATTTTCCACATTTACTTATTAAATAATAAGATTATATACACTAAGTATAGATACTAGTACAGTGACTATACTATTGGATACTATGCTATGTTACAGTACCATAATTAACATACTCTTCAATCATCATAGTCATTATAGATCTTTTGCATCTTGCTCAGGACTATCATCATCATCATCATACACAAATAACCCGCACATAGGAGACAAGAGCTTACCACGACGTTTCGGTCCGATTTGGACCATTTACAAAGTCACACTAACGAAAAGAAGAGTAGGAATGAGTATACATAAGCAGGAGGTGATGGTTGAGGTAGGAGGTAGTGGTAGTAGTGAAGGTAGGAGGTAGTGGTAGTAGTGAAGGTAGGAGGTAGTGGTAGTAGTGGAGATAGGAGGTAGTGGTAGTAGTGGAGATAGGAGGTAGTGGTAGTAGTGGAGGTAGGGGGTAGTGGTAGTAGTGGAGATAGGAGGTAGTGGTAGTAGTGGAGGTAGGAGGTAGTGGTAGTAGTGGAGGTAGGAGGTAGTGGTAGTAGTGGAGGTAGGAGGTAGTGGTAGTAGTGGAGGTAGGAGGTAGTGGTAGTAGTGGAGGTAGGAGGTAGTGGTAGTAGTGGAGGTAGGAGGTAGTTGTAGTGGAGAAGGCAATAAGAAGGAGGGGTCAGTCAAATACTAAGAAAGAGGAGCACTGCAAGGGAGCTGTGCCCACAGAGGGTAAGAGCAAGAATACAGAGGGGAAAAAATAATGAAGGAACAAATACGCAAGGCAGAAGAAAGACAACCCAAAGGATAAAAAAAGGAAAGAGGAAAGGGGAGAGGGAGAAGAAAAAGAGGAGGAATCATGTTAAGTCAGGAGTGCTGTGAAGTTTGGAACATTGTACAATGTAGTGGGAGAGGAAGACATCTACAGAGACGAAGCCAGGACTAAGATTCATACAAGGAAAGTTGTGCATTAGAGAGAATTCAACCAGACGGCGACTGTTAAAGTTGGAAGTAGGGAAGACAGTTTTAGCAGAAGACCAGTCAATAGGATGATTGTGATCTCTGACATGACAGACAAGAGCACTGTTAGTGTCGGCAAGCCTAACACTACTTTTGTGCTCTGCTTTCTCACGTGCTAAACGTAATTTCTTCTCTCCCAAACTCTTCTGTCCTCTGCCTTCCCTACATTTCCGGTCTTTCTAATCTCAACAACTCTCTGTTCCTTAGACATCAAGCTTACTTTCCGCCAGACTAACACTCTTCGCGCCAATCTCGTTCATACCTCTCCTCCCTCTACAGATGCACTCTATTTCTTGTTCCTCCTGCCCTCTTCAATAGTTTGGAGAAACTGGTCGATCTCTTTCTGACAGACTTAGGGAGCACAAAAGTAGTGTTAGGCTTGCCGACACTAACAATGCTCTGTTCTGTCGCATGATAGATCACAATCATCCTATTGACTGGTTTTCTGCTAAAACTGTCTTCCCTACTTCCAACTTTAACAGTCGCCGTCTTGTTGAATCCTCCCTAATACACAACTTTCCTTGTATGAATCTTAGTGGTGGCTTCGTCTCTGTAGATGTCTTCCTCTCCCACTACATTGTACAATGTTCCTAACTTCACAACACTCCTGATTTAACATGATTCCTCCTCTTTTTCTTCTCCCTCTCCCCTTTCCTCTTTCCTTTTTTTCTGCCTTGCGTATTTGTTCCTTCATTATTTTTTCCCCTCTGTGTTCTTGCTCTTACCCTCTGTGGGCACAGCTCCCTTGCAGTGCTCCTCTTTCTTAGTATTTGACTGGCTCCTCCTTATTGCCTTCTCCACTACCACTACCTCCTACCTCCATTACTACCACTACCTCCTACCTCCACTACTACCACTACCTCCTACCTCCACTACTACCACTACCTCCTACCTCCACTACTACCACTACCTCCTACCTCCACTACTACCACTACCTCCTACCTCCACTACTACCACTACCTCCTACCTCCACTACTACCACTACCTCCTACCTCCACTACTACCACTACCTCCACTACTACCACTACCTCCTACCTCCACTATTACCACTACCTCCACTACTACCACTACCTCCTACCTCCACTACTACCACTACCTCCTACCTCCACTACTACCACTACCTCCTACCTCCACTGCTACCACTACCTCCTACCTACCACTACTACCACTACCTCCTACCTCCACTACTACCACTACCTCCTACCTCCACTACTACCACTACCTCCTACCTCCACTACTACCACTACCTCCTACCTCCACTACTACCACTACCTCCTACCTCCACTACTACCACTACCTCCTACTACTACCACTACCTACTACTACCACTACCTCCTACCTCCACTACTACCACTACCTCCTACCTCCACTACTACCACTACCTACCTCCACTACTACCACTACCTCCTACCTCCACTACTACCACTACCTCCTACCTCCACTACTACCACTACCTCCTACCTCCACTACTACCATTACCTCCTACCTCCACTACTACCACTACCTCCTACCTCCACTACTACCACTACTGCTGCTACCTCCACCACTACCACTACTGCTGCTACCTCCAATACTACCACTACTTCCTACCTCCACTACTTCCTCCTTATATATACTCCCTCCTACTCTTCTTTTCGTTAGTGTGACTTTGTAAATGGTTCAAGTCGGACCGAAACGTCGTCGTAAGCTCCTCTCCAATGTGCGGGTTATTTGTGTATCGTTCCATTTACGGTATTGTGCCTTTTATCATGTGCAACATCTGGATATCTTTATTGTAGACGTTTCGCCATCCAGTGGCTTTATCAATACAAATTCCAGGACATAACTTGAAGACAGTAGAACTATATAAAGAAGATGAGGTAGTCAGTCCCTCAACCTTAGAGCTGGTGCGCGGAGCACCGTAGTCGTGGAGATTCTGAAGCAGAAGCAAGGAGCCTGGCGCTTTTATACTAACGTCAGGTGGAAAGCGGACATGTAGTAGACGTGGGCATAGTCACTGGTAGGCGGGATTCCCCAGTGGAAGTAGGTCCTACCCAAAGACATGGGTTAGTTGTAGTAGTAGTTGTCGTAGTCGTGAAGGTTATGTACATGTCCTCAGAATCAAGATTCCATGTTGTTGCAGTGTCTGACAAGTTGCACAACTTGTCATGAATGGTTTGAAAAACCGACAAGTTGAAGATTGAGACACTTATGCAGCATATGGGAATCTTTATTCAGGAAACGTTTCGCCACACAGTGGCTTCATCAGTCCAATACAAAGTAGGAAGGCGTAAGGAGAGGAGGAGTATGAGGTAATCAGTCCCTCAGCCTGGAGTCGATGTGTTCAGTCCATCAATCTTGTAGAAGATTGATGGACTGAACACATCGACTCCAGGCTGAGGGACTGATTACCTCATACTCCTCCTCTCCTTACGCCTTCCTCTTTGTACTGGACTGATGAAGCCACTGTGTGGCGAAACGTTTCCTGAATAAAGATTCCCATATGCTGCATAAGTGTCTCAATCTTCAAGAAAGGTATGTATCTTGGTACAGACTTGGAACCACTTCAACAACCTCTACTAGTGAGAATGGCTGGATTTGAGAGGGACCTGACCTCTCAGTGTCTACATTCTTACTCTACTAGTGACCTACGTCTCACCTCCTGGCGCTATATAAGGCTCCATCCTATCACTTCAACTCCATATTGTTTCATACTATGGAACAATACTCTTCTCCAGACTGAGGGACTGACCACCTCAAAACTTTAAGGGTGATGGACTGATTACATCGTCTTCAAGTATCTTCTGCTTCTATCAACTTTTCTGTATTCGACTGAAGAAGCCTACTGTGTAGGCGAAACGTGGTTGAGGGACTGATTACCTCGAACTTCTCCTCTCCTTACCCATTTCTAATTTGTATTGGACTGATGAAGCCACTGTGTGGCGAAACGTTTCTTCATTAAAGATTCCCATGTGTTGCATAAGTGTCTCAGTTCTTCAACTTGTCGGTTTTCTAAACCATTCATCACATCTGTCAGACACTGCAACATCATGGGATCTTGGTACAAAGACTTCAACGCTTTCCCAACCTTTGGACGACGACCACAAATCAATTACATTTAGAATTGAATGGAAGTATGATAGTAGGGATAACTCAGTAACAGTCCCAGATTTTCGCTTAGCAGATTACGATGGGCTTAGAGAACACTTATCATCTGTTGACTGGGGTAACGAAGAGAGCTATCAATATGACAGTTTTCTGAACACAATACATGCTGCTCAAAGAACGTTTATCCCTTATAAAGAAATTAGATCAAATAGAAATGACCCAAAATGGATGAATAATAGGCTGAAATATCTACTAGGGCACATAATAAAGGAATTTATAGGCGTATCAAAAGAGGCGAGGGTCATCTTATGAATCAGTATATTGACATTAAGAGGGACATTAAAAAGGGGATAAGAAAAGCTAAAAGGGACTATGAAATTAAAGTTGCTAGGGATTCTAAAACTAACCCAAAAAGTTTTTTCCAGGTATATAGAACAAAAGTCAGAGATAAGATAGGTCCCCTTAAAAATAACTATGGGCATCTTACTGACAAAGAGAATGAAATGTGCTCGATTTTAAATAATTATTTTCTCTCGGTTTTTACACAGGAAGACACTAATAATATTCCGGCAATTATTTTTTATAGTGGGCCAGAAGAAGATAAATTATGTAACATCACAGTCACTAGTGAAATGGTTGTGAAGCAGATAGACCGACTGAAGCAAAATAAGTCACCGGGTCCTGATGAGGTTTTTTCAAGGGTTCTAAAGGAATGCAAAATGGAAGTCTGTGAACCATTAACTAATATTTTTAATTTATCTCTTCAAACAGGTGTAGTGTCTGATATGTGGAAGATGGCTAATGTAATTCCTATTTTTAAAACAGGGGACAAGTCGTTACCGTCAAATTACCGCCCAATAAGCCTGACCTCAATTGTAGGCAAATTACTAGAGTCAATTATAGCTGAGATTATAAGAAGCCATCTCGATAAGCATAGCTTGATTAATGATACTCAGCATGGATTCACAAGAGGCCGGTCTTGTCTAACTAATTTATTGACTTTCTTCAGTAAAGCTTTTGAGTTGCACTTGTGTCCTTTTACTTTACAAAGCTTTTGAGGCTGTTGACCACGATAAAGAATTTGATATTGTTTACTTAGATTTTAGTAAGGCATTTGATAGAGTTCCGCACCAAAGACTGTTGAAGAAAGTAGCAGCTCATGGCATTGGGGGAAGGGTGCTCTCGTGGATCGAATCATGGCTCACAGACAGGAAGCAGAGAGTGTCCATAAATGGGGTTAAATCCGAGTGGGGATCAGTAACAAGTGGCGTTCCACAGGGATCAGTCTTGGGCCCGTTGTTGTTTATAATATATATCAATGATCTTGATGAAGGAATTACTAGTGATATGAGCAAATTCGCCGATGACACGAAGATAGGTAGGATAATTGATTCAAACGTAGATGTTAGGGAACTTCAGGAGGATTTAGACAAACTGTACTCTTGGTCAGAAAAGTGGCAGATGCAGTTCAATGTAGATAAATGCAAGGTTCTGAAGCTCGGGAGTGTCCATAACCCTAGCACTTGTAAGTTAAATAATGTAGAACTTAGCCATACAGATTGCGAAAAGGACTTGGGGGTTATGGTAAGCAGCAACCTTAAACCAAGACAGCAATGCCTAAGCGTACGTAATAAGGCAAATAGATTACTGGGATTTATATCAAGAAGTGTAAGCAACAGAAGTCCAGAGGTCATACTGCAGCTTTATATATCATTAGTAAGGCCTCACCTAGATTATGCAGTTCAATTCTGGTC